>NC_067460.1:6400666-6625666 GCF_025434085.1 Hippocampus zosterae
TAAGCGTAAAAATGACCTTACTAGTGAACTAGTGAGCGTTTTGTGGCTTACATGTCAACTAGTAAGATCAAAATGATCTTACTAGTGAAATAGTTGGCACATTTATGGCCTTACATGTTCACTAGTAAGCCTCAAAATGATCTTACTAGTGAACTACTGGGCGTTTTGTTGCTTACATGTTCACTAGTAAGCGTCAAAATGACCTTACTAGTGAACTAGTGAGTGTGTTGTGGCTTACATGTTCACTAGTAAGCCTCAAAATGATCTTACTCGTGAACTAGTGGGCGTTTTGTGGCTTACATGTTCACTAGTAAGCGTCAAAATGACCTTACTAGTGAACTAGTGAGCGTTTTGTGGCTTACATGTTCACTAGTAAGCGTCAAAATGACCTTAGTAGTGAACTAGTGAGTGTTTTGTGGCCTACATGTTCACTAGTAAGCGTCAAAAACACCTTACTAGTGAACTAGTGGGCGTTTTGTGGCTTACATGTTCACTAGTAAGCGTCAAAATGATCTTACTAGTGAAATAGTTGGCACATTTATGGCCTTACATGTTCACTAGTAAGCCTCAAAATGATCTTACTGGTAAACTAGTGGGCGTTTTGCGGCTTACATGTGAACTAGTAAGCCTCAAAATGACCTTACTAGTGAACTAGTGAGCGTTTTGTGGCTTACATGTCAACTAGTAAGCCTCAAAATGATCTTACTAGTGAAATAGTTGGCACATTTATGGCCTTACATGTTCACTAGTAAGCCTCAAAATGATCTTACGAGTGAACTAGTGGGCGTTTTGCGGCTTACGTGTCAACTAGTGAGCCTCAAAATGATCTTACTAGTGAACTAGTGGGCGTTTTGTGGCTTACATGTTCACTAGTAAGCGTCAAAATGACCTTACTAGTGAACTAGTTAGTGTTTTGTGGCTTACATGTTCACTAGTAAGCCTCAAAATGATCTTACTCGTGAACTAGTGGGCGTTTTGTGGCTTACATGTTCACTAGTAAGCGTCAAAATGACCTTACTAGTGAACTAATGAGCGTTTTGTGGCTTACATGTTCACTAGTAAGCGTCAAAATGACCTTAGTAGTGAACTAGTGAGTGTTTTGTGGCCTACATGTTCACTAGTAAGCGTCAAAATGACCTTACTAGTGAACTAGTGGGCGTTTTGTGGCTTACATGTTCACTAGTAAGCGTCAAAATGACCTTACTAGTGAAATAGTTGGCACATTTATGGCCTTACATGTTCACTAGTAAGCCTCAAAATGATCTTACTGGTAAACTAATGGGCGTTTTGCGGCTTACATGTGAACTAGTAAGCCTCAAAATGACCTTACTAGTGAACTAGTGAGCGTTTTGTGGCTTACATGTCAACTAGTAAGCCTCAAAATGATCTTACTAGTGAAATAGTTGGCACATTTATGGCCTTACATGTTCACTAGTAAGGCTCAAAATGATCTTACTGGTAAACTAGTGGGCGTTTTGCGGCTTACATGTGAACTAGTAAGCCTCAAAATGACCTTACTAGTGAACTAGTGAGCGTTTTGTGGCTTACATGTTCACTAGTAAGCGTCAAAATGACCTTACGAGTGAACTAGTGGGCACATTTATGGCCTTACATGTTCTCTAGTAAGCGTCAAAATGATCTTATGAGTGAACTAGTGTGCGTTTTGCGGCTTACGTGTCAACTAGTAAGCCTCAAAATGATCTTACTAGTGAACTAGTGGGCGTTTTGTGGCTTACATGTTCACTAGTAAGCGTCAAAATGACCTTACTAGTGAACTAGTTAGTGTTTTGTGGCTTACATGTTCATAAGCGTCAAAATGATCTTACTAGTGAACTAGTGGGCGTTTTGTGGCTTACATGTTCACTAGTAAGCGTCAAAATGACCTTACTAGTGAACTAGTGAGCGTTTTGTGGCTTACATGTTCACTAGTAAGCGTCAAAATGATCTTACTAGTGAACTAGTGGGCGTTTTGTGGCTTACATGTTCACTAGTAAGCGTAAAAATGACCTTACTAGTGAACTAGTGAGCGTTTTGTGGCTTACATGTCAACTAGTAAGATCAAAATGATCTTACTAGTGAAATAGTTGGCACATTTATGGCCTTACATGTTCACTAGTAAGCCTCAAAATGATCTTACTAGTGAACTACTGGGCGTTTTGTTGCTTACATGTTCACTAGTAAGCGTCAAAATGACCTTACTAGTGAACTAGTGAGTGTGTTGTGGCTTACATGTTCACTAGTAAGCCTCAAAATGATCTTACTAGTGAACTAGTGGGCGTTTTGTGGCTTACATGTTCACTAGTAAGCGTCAAAATGACCTTACTAGTGAACTAGTGAGCGTTTTGTGGCTTACATGTTCACTAGTAAGCGTCAAAATGACCTTAGTAGTGAACTAGTGAGTGTTTTGTGGCCTACATGTTCACTAGTAAGCGTCAAAAACACCTTACTAGTGAACTAGTGGGCGTTTTGTGGCTTACATGTTCACTAGTAAGCGTCAAAATGATCTTACTAGTGAAATAGTTGGCACATTTATGGCCTTACATGTTCACTAGTAAGCCTCAAAATGATCTTACTGGTAAACTAGTGGGCGTTTTGCGGCTTACATGTGAACTAGTAAGCCTCAAAATGACCTTACTAGTGAACTAGTGAGCGTTTTGTGGCTTACATGTCAACTAGTAAGCCTCAAAATGATCTTACTAGTGAAATAGTTGGCACATTTATGGCCTTACATGTTCACTAGTAAGCCTCAAAATGATCTTACGAGTGAACTAGTGGGCGTTTTGCGGCTTACGTGTCAACTAGTGAGCCTCAAAATGATCTTACTAGTGAACTAGTGGGCGTTTTGTGGCTTACATGTTCACTAGTAAGCGTCAAAATGACCTTACTAGTGAACTAGTTAGTGTTTTGTGGCTTACATGTTCACTAGTAAGCCTCAAAATGATCTTACTCGTGAACTAGTGGGCGTTTTGTGGCTTACATGTTCACTAGTAAGCGTCAAAATGACCTTACTAGTGAACTAATGAGCGTTTTGTGGCTTACATGTTCACTAGTAAGCGTCAAAATGACCTTAGTAGTGAACTAGTGAGTGTTTTGTGGCCTACATGTTCACTAGTAAGCGTCAAAATGACCTTACTAGTGAACTAGTGGGCGTTTTGTGGCTTACATGTTCACTAGTAAGCGTCAAAATGACCTTACTAGTGAAATAGTTGGCACATTTATGGCCTTACATGTTCACTAGTAAGCCTCAAAATGATCTTACTGGTAAACTAATGGGCGTTTTGCGGCTTACATGTGAACTAGTAAGCCTCAAAATGACCTTACTAGTGAACTAGTGAGCGTTTTGTGGCTTACATGTCAACTAGTAAGCCTCAAAATGATCTTACTAGTGAAATAGTTGGCACATTTATGGCCTTACATGTTCACTAGTAAGGCTCAAAATGATCTTACTGGTAAACTAGTGGGCGTTTTGCGGCTTACATGTGAACTAGTAAGCCTCAAAATGACCTTACTAGTGAACTAGTGAGCGTTTTGTGGCTTACATGTTCACTAGTAAGCGTCAAAATGACCTTACGAGTGAACTAGTGGGCACATTTATGGCCTTACATGTTCTCTAGTAAGCGTCAAAATGATCTTATGAGTGAACTAGTGGGCGTTTTGCGGCTTACGTGTCAACTAGTAAGCCTCAAAATGATCTTACTAGTGAACTAGTGGGCGTTTTGTGGCTTACATGTTCACTAGTAAGCGTCAAAATGACCTTACTAGTGAACTAGTTAGTGTTTTGTGGCTTACATGTTCATAAGCGTCAAAATGATCTTACTAGTGAACTAGTGGGCGTTTTGTGGCTTACATGTTCACTAGTAAGCGTCAAAATGACCTTACTAGTGAACTAGTGAGCGTTTTGTGGCTTACATGTTCACTAGTAAGCGTCAAAATGATCTTACTAGTGAACTAGTGGGCGTTTTGTGGCTTACATGTTCACTAGTAAGCGTAAAAATGACCTTACTAGTGAACTAGTGAGCGTTTTGTGGCTTACATGTCAACTAGTAAGATCAAAATGATCTTACTAGTGAAATAGTTGGCACATTTATGGCCTTACATGTTCACTAGTAAGCCTCAAAATGATCTTACTAGTGAACTACTGGGCGTTTTGTTGCTTACATGTTCACTAGTAAGCGTCAAAATGACCTTACTAGTGAACTAGTGAGTGTGTTGTGGCTTACATGTTCACTAGTAAGCCTCAAAATGATCTTACTCGTGAACTAGTGGGCGTTTTGTGGCTTACATGTTCACTAGTAAGCGTCAAAATGACCTTACTAGTGAACTAGTGAGCGTTTTGTGGCTTACATGTTCACTAGTAAGCGTCAAAATGACCTTAGTAGTGAACTAGTGAGTGTTTTGTGGCCTACATGTTCACTAGTAAGCGTCAAAAACACCTTACTAGTGAACTAGTGGGCGTTTTGTGGCTTACATGTTCACTAGTAAGCGTCAAAATGATCTTACTAGTGAAATAGTTGGCACATTTATGGCCTTACATGTTCACTAGTAAGCCTCAAAATGATCTTACTGGTAAACTAGTGGGCGTTTTGCGGCTTACATGTGAACTAGTAAGCCTCAAAATGACCTTACTAGTGAACTAGTGCGCGTTTTGTGGCTTACATGTCAACTAGTAAGCCTCAAAATGATCTTACTAGTGAAATAGTTGGCACATTTATGGCCTTACATGTTCACTAGTAAGCCTCAAAATGATCTTACGAGTGAACTAGTGGGCGTTTTGCGGCTTACGTGTCAACTAGTGAGCCTCAAAATGATCTTACTAGTGAACTAGTGGGCGTTTTGTGGCTTACATGTTCACTAGTAAGCGTCAAAATGACCTTACTAGTGAACTAGTTAGTGTTTTGTGGCTTACATGTTCATGAGTAAGCGTCAAAATGATCTTACTAGTGAACTAGTGAGCGTTTTGTGGCTTACATGTTCACTAGTAAGCGTCAAAAGTATCTTACTAGTGAACTAGTGGGCGTTTTGTGGCTTACATGTTCACTAGTAAGCCTCAAAATGACCTTACTAGTGAATTAGTGGGCGTTTTGTGGCTTACATGTCAACTAGTAAGATCAAAATGATCTTACTAGTGAACTAGTGGGCGTTTTGTGGCTTACATGTTCACTAGTAAGCGTCAAAATGACCTTACGAGTGAACTAGTGAGTGTGTTGTGGCTTACATGTTCACTAGTAAGCCTCAAAATGATCTTACTCGTGAACTAGTGGGCGTTTTGTGGCTTACATGTTCACTAGTAAGCGTCAAAATGATCTTACTAGTGAAATAGTTGGCACATTTATGGCCTTACATGTTCACTAGTAAGCCTCAAAATGATCTTACTGGTAAACTAGTGGGCGTTTTGCGGCTTACATGTGAACTAGTAAGCCTAAAAATGATCTTACTAGTGAACTAGTGGGCGTTTTGTGGCTTACATGTTCACTATTAAGCGTCAAAATGATCTTACTAGTGAACTAGTGGGAGTTTTGTGGCTTACATGTTCACTAGTAAGTGTCAAAATGACCTTACTAGTGAAGGTGAGCATTTTGTGGCTTACATGTTCACTAGTAAGCGTCAAAATGATCTTACGAGTGAAATAGTGGCCGTTTTGCGGCTTACATGTCAACTAGTAAGCCTCAAAATGATCTTACTAGTGAACTAGTGGGCGTTTTGTGGCTTACACGTTCACTAGTAAGTGTCAAAATAACCTTACTAGTTAACTAGTGAGCGTTTTGTGGCTTACATGTTCACTAGTAAGCGTCAAAATGACCTTAGTAGTGAACTAGTGAGTGTTTTGTGGCCTACATGTTCACTAGTAAGCGTCAAAATGACCTTACTAGTGAACTAGTGGGCGTTTTGTGGCTTACATGTTCACTAGTAAGCGTCAAAATGACCTTACTAGTGAAATAGTTGGCACATTTATGGCCTTACATGTTCACTAGTAAGCCTCAAAATGATCTTACTGGTAAACTAGTGGGCGTTTTGCGGCTTACATGTGAACTAGTAAGCCTCAAAATGACCTTACTAGTGAACTAGTGAGCGTTTTGTGGCTTACATGTTCACTAGTAAGCGTCAAAATGACCTTACGAGTGAACTAGTGGGCGTTTCGTGGCTTACATGTTCACTAGTAAGCGTCAAAAAGACCTTACGAGTGAACTAGTGGGCACATTTATGGCCTTACATGTTCTCTAGTAAGCGTCAAAATGATCTTACTAGTGAACTAGTGGGCGTTTTGTGGCTTACATGTTCACTAGTAAGCGTCAAAATGACCTTACTAGTGAACTAGTTAGTGTTTTGTGGCTTACATGTTCATAAGCGTCAAAATGATCTTACTAGTGAACTAGTGGGCGTTTTGTGGCTTACATGTTCACTAGTAAGCGTCAAAATGACCTTACTAGTGAACTAGTGAGCGTTTTGTTGCTTACATGTTCACTAGTAAGCGTCAAAATGATCTTACTAGTGAACTAGTGGGCGTTTTGTGGCCTTACATGTTCACTAGTAAGCGTAAAAATGACCTTACTAGTGAACTAGTGAGCGTTTTGTGGCTTACATGTCAACTAGTAAGATCAAAATGATCTTACTAGTGAAATAGTTGGCACATTTATGGCCTTACATGTTCACTAGTAAGCCTCAAAATGATCTTACTAGTGAACTACTGGGCGTTTTGTTGCTTACATGTTCACTAGTAAGCGTCAAAATGACCTTACTAGTGAACTAGTGAGTGTGTTGTGGCTTACATGTTCACTAGTAAGCCTCAAAATGATCTTACTCGTGAACTAGTGGGCGTTTTGTGGCTTACATGTTCACTAGTAAGCGTCAAAATGACCTTACTAGTGAACTAGTGAGCGTTTTGTGGCTTACATGTTCACTAGTAAGCGTCAAAAACACCTTACTAGTGAACTAGTGGGCGTTTTGTGGCTTACATGTTCACTAGTAAGCGTCAAAATGATCTTACTAGTGAAATAGTTGGCACATTTATGGCCTTACATGTTCACTAGTAAGCCTCAAAATGATCTTACTGGTAAACTAGTGGGCGTTTTGCGGCTTACATGTGAACTAGTAAGCCTCAAAATGACCTTACTAGTGAACTAGTGAGCGTTTTGTGGCTTACATGTCAACTAGTAAGCGTCAAAATGACCTTACGAGTGAACTAGTGGGCACATTTATGGCCTTACATGTTCTCTAGTAAGCGTCAAAATGATCTTACGAGTGAACTAGTGGGCGTTTTGCGGCCTACGTGTCAACTAGTAAGCCTAAAAATGATCTTACTAGTGAACTAGTGGGCGTTTTGTGGCTTACATGTTCACTAGTAAGCGTCAAAATGACCTTACGAGTGAACTAGTGGGCACATTTATGGCCTTACATGTTCTCTAGTAAGCGTCAAAATGATCTTACTAGTGAACTAGTGGGCGTTTTGTGGCTTACATGTTCACTAGTAAGCGTCAAAATGACCTTACGAGTGAACTAGTGGGCACATTTATGGCCTTACATGTTCTCTAGTAAGCGTCAAAATGATCTTACTAGTGAACTAGTGGGCGTTTTGCGGCTTACGTGTCAACTAGTAAGCCTCAAAATGATCTTACTAGTGAACTAGTGGGCGTTTTGTGGCTTACATGTTCACTAGTAAGCGTCAAAATGACCTTACTAGTGAACTAGTTAGTGTTTTGTGGCTTACATGTTCATAAGCGTCAAAATGATCTTACTAGTGAACTAGTGGGCGTTTTGTGGCTTACATGTTCACTAGTAAGCGTCAAAATGACCTTACTAGTGAACTAGTGAGCGTTTTGTGGCTTACATGTTCACTAGTAAGCGTCAAAATGATCTTACTAGTGAACTAGTGGGCGTTTTGTGGCTTACATGTTCACTAGTAAGCGTAAAAATGACCTTACTAGTGAACTAGTGAGCGTTTTGTGGCTTACATGTCAACTAGTAAGATCAAAATGATCTTACTAGTGAAATAGTTGGCACATTTATGGCCTTACATGTTCACTAGTAAGCCTCAAAATGATCTTACTAGTGAACTACTGGGCGTTTTGTTGCTTACATGTTCACTAGTAAGCGTCAAAATGACCTTACTAGTGAACTAGTGAGTGTGTTGTGGCTTACATGTTCACTAGTAAGCCTCAAAATGATCTTACTCGTGAACTAGTGGGCGTTTTGTGGCTTACATGTTCACTAGTAAGCGTCAAAATGACCTTACTAGTGAACTAGTGAGCGTTTTGTGGCTTACATGTTCACTAGTAAGCGTCAAAATGACCTTAGTAGTGAACTAGTGAGTGTTTTGTGGCCTACATGTTCACTAGTAAGCGTCAAAAACACCTTACTAGTGAACTAGTGGGCGTTTTGTGGCTTACATGTTCACTAGTAAGCGTCAAAATGATCTTACTAGTGAAATAGTTGGCACATTTATGGCCTTACATGTTCACTAGTAAGCCTCAAAATGATCTTACTGGTAAACTAGTGGGCGTTTTGCGGCTTACATGTGAACTAGTAAGCCTCAAAATGACCCTACTAGTGAACTAGTGAGCGTTTTGTGGCTTACATGTCAACTAGTAAGCGTCAAAATGATCTTACTCGTGAACTAGTGGGCGTTTTGTGGCTTACATGTTCATTAGTAAGCGTAAAAATGACCTTACTAGTGAACTAGTGAGCGTTTTGTGGCTTACATGTTCACTAGTAAGCGTCAAAATGACCTTAGTAGTGAACTAGTGAGTGTTTTGTGGCCTACATGTTCACTAGTAAGCGTCAAAATGACCTTACTAGTGAACTAGTGGGCGTTTTGTGGCTTACATGTTCACTAGTAAGCGTCAAAATGATCTTACTAGTGAAATAGTTGGCACATTTATGGCCTTACATGTTCACTAGTAAGCCTCAAAATGATCTTACTGGTAAACTAGTGGGCGTTTTGCGACTTACATGTGAACTAGTAAGCCTCAAAATGACCTTACTAGTGAACTAGTGAGCGTTTTGTGGCTTACATGTCAACTAGTAAGCCTCAAAATGATCTTACTAGTGAAATAGTTGGCACATTTATGGCCTTACATGTTCACTAGTAAGCCTCAAAATGATCTTACTGGTAAACTAGTGGGCGTTTTGCGGCTTACATGTGGACTAGTAAGCCTCAAAATGACCTTACTAGTGAACTAGTGAGCGTTTTGTGGCTTACATGTTCACTAGTAAGCGTCAAAATGACCTTACGAGTGAAATAGTGGGCACATTTATGGCCTTACATGTTCTCTAGTAAGCGTCAAAATGATCTTACGAGTGAACTAGTGGGCGTTTTGCGGCTTACGTGTCAACTAGTAAGCCTCAAAATGATCTTACTAGTGAACTAGTGGGTGTTTTGTGGCTTACATGTTCACTAGTAAGCGTCAAAATGACCTTATTAGTGAACTAGTTAGTGTTTTGTGGCTTACATGTTCATGAGTAAGCGTCAAAATGATCTTACTAGTGAACTAGTGGGCGTTTTGTGGCTTACATGTTCACTAGTAAGCGTAAAAATGACCTTACTAGTGAACTAGTGAGCGTTTTGTGGCCTACATGTTCACTAGTAAGCGTCAAAATTATCTTACTAGTGAACTAGTGGGCGTTTTGTGGTTTACATGTTCACTAGTAAGCCTCAAAATGACCTTACTAGTGAATTAGTGGGCGTTTTGCGGGTTACATGTCAACGAGTAAGCCTCACAATGATCTTACTAGTGAACTACTGGGCGTTTTGTGGCTTACATGTTCACTAGTAAGCGTCAAAATGACCTTACTAGTGAACTAGTGAGTGTGTTGTGGCTTACATGTTCACTAGTAAGCCTCAAAATGATCTTACTCGTGAACTAGTGGGCGTTTTGTGGCTTACATGTTCACTAGTAAGCCTCAAAATGATCTTACTAGTGAACTAGTGTGCGTTTTGTGGCTTACATGTCAACTAGTAAGCTCAAAATGATCTTACTAGTGAACTAGTGGGCACATTCATGGCCTTACATGTTCACGAGTAAGCGTCAAAATGATCTTACTAGTGAACTAGTGGGCACATTTATGGCCTTACATGTTCACTAGTAAGCGTCAAAATGATCTTACTAGTGAATTAGTGGCCGTTTTGCGGGTTACATGTCAACGAGTAAGCCTCACAATGATCTTACTAGTGAACTAGTGGGCGTTTTGTGGCTTACATGTTCACTAGTAAGTGTCAAAATGAACTTACTAGTGAACTAGTGGGCGTTTTGTGGCTTACATGTTCACTAGTAAGCGTCAAAATGACCTTACTAGTGAACTAGTGGGCGTTTTGTGGCTTACATGTTCACTAGTAAGCCTCAAAATGATCTTACTAGTGAACTAGTGGCCGTTTTGTGGCTTACATGTCAACTAGTAAGCTAAAAATGATCTTACTAGTGAACTAGTGGGCACATTCATGGCCTTACATGTTCACTAGTAAGCGTCAAAATGATCTTACTAGTGAACTAGTGGGCACATTTATGGCCTTACATGTTCACTAGTAAGCGTCAAAATGATCTTACTAGTGAATTAGTGGCCGTTTTGCGGGTTACATGTCAACGAGTAAGCCTCACAATGATCTTACTAGTGAACTAGTGGACGTTTTGTGGCTTACATGTTCACTAGTAAGTGTCATAATGACCATACTAGTGAACTAGTTGGCGTTTTGTGGCTTACATGTTCACTAGTAAGCGTCAAAATGACCTTACTAGTGAATTAGTGGCCGTTTTGCGGGTTACATGTCAACGAGTAAGCCTCACAATGATCTTACTAGTGAACTAGTGGGCGTTTTGTGGCTTACATGTTCACTAGTAAGCCTCAAAATGATCTTACTAGTAAACTAGTGGGCGTTTTGCGGCTTACATGTGAACTAGTAAGCCTCAAAATGACCTTACTAGTGAACTAGTGAGCGTTTTGTGGCTTACATGTTCACTAGTAAGCGTCAAAATGACCTTACGAGTGAACTAGTGGGCACATTTATGGCCTTACATGTTCTCTAGTAAGCGTCAAAATGATCTTACGAGTGAACTAGTGGGCGTTTTGCGGGTTACGTGTCAACTAGTAAGCCTCAAAATGATCTTACTAGTGAACTAGTGGGAGTTTTGTGGCTTACATGTTCACTAGTAAGTGTCAAAATGACCTTACTAGTGAAGGTGAGCATTTTGTGGCTTACATGTTCACTAGTCAACGTCAAAATGATCTTACGAGTGAAATAGTGGGCGTTTTGCGGCTTACATGTCAACTAGTAAGCCTCAAAATGATCTTACTAGTGAACTAGTGGGCGTTTTGTGGCTTACACGTTCACTAGTAAGTGTCAAAATAACCTTACTAGTTAACTAGTGAGCGTTTTGTGGCTTACACGTTCACTAGTAAGCGTCAAAATGATCTTACTCGTGAACTAGTGGGCGTTTTGTGGCTTACATGTCAACTGGTAAGCCTCAAAATGATCTTACTAGTAAACTAGTGAGCGTTTTGTGGCTTACATGTTCACTAGTAAGCGTCAAAATGACCTTACGAGTGAACTAGTGGGCACATTTATGGCCTTACATGTTCTCTAGTAAGCGTCAAAATGATCTTACGAGTGAACTAGTGGGCGTTTTGCGGGTTACGTGTCAACTAGTAAGCCTCAAAATGATCTTACTAGTGAACTAGTGGGAGTTTTGTGGCTTACATGTTCACTAGTAAGTGTCAAAATGACCTTACTAGTGAAGGTGAGCGTTTTGTGGCTTACATGTTCACGAGTAAGCGTCAAAATGATCTTACGAGTGAACTAGTGGGCGTTTTGCGGCTTACATGTTCACTAGTAAGTGTCAAAATGACCTTAGTAGTGAACTAGTGAGCGTTTTGTGACTTACATGTTCACTAGTAAGCGTAAAAATTATCTTACTAGTGAACTAGTGGCCGTTTTGTGGCTTACATGTTCACTAGTAAGCCTCACAATGATCTTACTAGTGAACTAGTGGGCGTTTTGTGGCTTACATGTTCACTAGTAAGCGTCAAAATGACCTTACTAGTGAACTAGTGAGTGTGTTGTGGCTTACATGTTCACTAGTAAGCCTCAAAATGATCTTACTCGTGAACTAGTGGGCGTTTTGTGGCTTACATGTTCACTAGTAAGCGTCAAAATGACCTTACTAGTGAACTAGTGAGCGTTTTGTGGCTTACACGTTCACTAGTAAGCGTCAAAATTATCTTACTAGTGAACTAGTGGGCATTTTATGGCTTACATGTTCACTAGTAAGCCTCAAAATGATCTTACTAGTGAACTAGTGGGCGTTTTGTGGCTTACATGTCAACTAGTAAGCTCAAAATGATCTTACTAGTGAACTAGTGGGCACATTCATGGCCTTACATGTTCACGAGTAAGCGTCAAAATGATCTTACTAGTGAACTAGTGGGCACATTTATGGCCTTACATGTTCACTAGTAAGCGTCAAAATGATCTTACTAGTGAATTAGTGGCCGTTTTGCGGGTTACATGTCAACGAGTAAGCCTCACAATGATCTTACTAGTGAACTAGTGGGCGTTTTGTGGCTTACATGTTCACTAGTACGTGTCAAAATGACCTTACTAGTGAACTAGTGGGCGTTTTGTGGCTTACATGTTCACTAGTAAGCGTCAAAATGACCTTACTAGTGAACTAGTGGGCGTTTTGTGGCTTACATGTTCACTAGTAAGCCTCAAAATGATCTTACTAGTGAACTAGTGGCCGTTTTGTGGCTTACATGTCAACTAGTAAGCTAAAAATGATCTTACTAGTGAACTAGTGGGCACATTCATGGCCTTACATGTTCACGAGTAAGCGTCAAAATGATCTTACTAGTGAACTAGTGGGCGTTTTGTGGCTTACATGTTCACTAGTAAGCGTCAAAATGACCTTACTAGTGAACTAGTGGGCGTTTTGTGGCTTACATGTTCACTAGTAAGCCTCAAAATGATCTTACTAGTGAACTAGTGGCCGTTTTGTGGCTTACATGTCAACTAGTAAGCTAAAAATGATCTTACTAGTGAACTAGTGGGCACATTCATGGCCTTACATGTTCACTAGTAAGCGTCAAAATGACCTTACTAGTGAACTAGTGGGCGTTTTGTGGCTTACATGTTCACTAGTAAGCCTCAAAATGATCTTACTAGTGAACTAGTGGCCGTTTTGTGGCTTACATGTCAACTAGTAAGCTAAAAATGATCTTACTAGTGAACTAGTGGGCACATTCATGGCCTTACATGTTCACGAGTAAGCGTCAAAATGATCTTACTAGTGAACTAGTGGGCGTTTTGTGGCTTACATGTTCACTAGTAAGCGTCAAAATGACCTTACTAGTGAACTAGTGGGCGTTTTGTGGCTTACATGTTCACTAGTAAGCCTCAAAATGATCTTACTAGTGAACTAGTGGCCGTTTTGTGGCTTACATGTCAACTAGTAAGCTAAAAATGATCTTACTAGTGAACTAGTGGGCACATTCATGGCCTTACATGTTCACTAGTAAGCGTCAAAATGACCTTACTAGTGAACTAGTGGGCGTTTTGTGGCTTACATGTTCACTAGTAAGCCTCAAAATGATCTTACTAGTGAACTAGTGGCCGTTTTGTGGCTTACATGTCAACTAGTAAGCTAAAAATGATCTTACTAGTGAACTAGTGGGCACATTCATGGCCTTACATGTTCACGAGTAAGCGTCAAAATGATCTTACTAGTGAACTAGTGGGCACATTTATGGCCTTACATGTTCACTAGTAAGCGTCAAAATGATCTTACTAGTGAATTAGTGGCCGTTTTGCGGGTTACATGTCAACGAGTAAGCCTCACAATGATCTTACGAGTGAACTAGTGGGCGTTTTGTGGCTTACATGTTCACTAGTAAGTGTCATAATGACCATACTAGTGAACTAGTTGGCGTTTTGTGGCTTACATGTTCACTAGTAAGCGTCAAAATGACCTTACTAGTGAATTAGTGGCCGTTTTGCGGGTTACATGTCAACGAATAAGCCTCACAATGATCTTACTAGTGAACTAGTGGGCGTTTTGTGGCTTAAATGTTCACTAGTAAGCCTCAAAAGGATCTTACTAGTAAACTAGTGGGCGTTTTGCGGCTTACATGTGAACTAGTAAGCCTCAAAATGACCTTACTAGTGAACTAGTGAGCGTTTTGTGGCTTACATGTTCACTATTACGCGTCAAAATGACCTTACGAGTGAACTAGTGGGCACATTTATGGCCTTACATGTTCTCTAGTAAGCGTCAAAATGATCTTACGAGTGAATTAGTGGGCGTTTTGCGGGTTACGTGTCAACTAGTAAGCCTCAAAATGATCTTACTAGTGAACTAGTGGGAGTTTTGTGGTTTACATGTTCACTAGTAAGTGTCAAAATGACCTTACTAGTGAAGGTGAGCATTTTGTGGCTTACATGTTCACTAGTCAGCGTCAAAATGATCTTACGAGTGAAATAGTGGGCGTTTTGCGGCTTACATGTCAACTAGTAAGCCTCAAAATGATCTTACTAGTGAACTAGTGGGCGTTTTGTGGCTTACACGTTCACTAGTAAGTGTCAAAATAACCTTACTAGTTAACTAGTGAGCGTTTTGTGGCTTACACGTTCACTAGTAAGCGTCAAAATGATCTTACTCGTGAACTAGTGGGCGTTTTGTGGCTTACATGTCAACTGGTAAGCCTCAAAATGATCTTACTAGTAAACTAGTGAGCGTTTTGTGGCTTACATGTTCACTAGTAAGCGTCAAAATGACCTTACGAGTGAACTAGTGGGCACATTTATGGCCTTACATGTTCTCTAGTAAGCGTCAAAATGATCTTACGAGTGAACTAGTGGGCGTTTTGCGGCTTACGTGTCAACTAGTAAGCCTCAAAATGATCTTACTAGTGAACTAGTGGGGGTTTTGTGGCTTACATGTGCACTAATAAGTGTCAAAATTAACCTTACTAGTGAAGGTGAGCATTTTGTGGCTTACATGTTCACTAGTAAGCGTCAAAATGATCTTACTAGTGAACTAGTGGGCATTTTGTGGCTTACATGTCAACTAGTAAAACTCAAAATGACCTTACTAGTGAACTAGTGGGCACATTTATGGCCTTACATTTTCACTAGTAAGCGTCAAAATGATCTTACTAGTGAACTAGTGGGCACATTCATGGCCTTATATGTTCACTAGTAAGCGTCAAAATGATCTTACTAGTGAACTAGTGGGCGTTTCGTGGCTTACGTGTTCACTAGTAAGCGTCAAAATGACCTTACAAGTGAACTAGTGAGCGTTTTGTGGCTTACATGTTCACTAGTAAGCATCAAAATAATCTTACTTGTGAAGTAGTGGGCGTTTTGTGGCTTACATGTTCAATAGTAAGCCTCAAAATGATCTTACTAGTGAACTACTGGGCGTTTTGCAGCTTACATGTCAACTAGTAAGCCTCAAAATGATGTTACGAGTGAACTAGTGGGCGTTTTGCGGCTTACATGTCATTTAGTAAGCCTCAAAATGATCTTACTAGTGAACTAGTGGGCGTTTTGTGGCTTACATGTTCACGAGTAAGCGTCAAAATGATCTTACGAGTGAACTAGTGAGTGTGTTGTGGCTTACATGTTCACTAGTAAGCCTCAAAATGACCTTAGTAGTGAACTAGTGAGCGTTTTGTGACTTACATGTTCACTAGTAAGCGTCAAAATTATCTTACTAGTGAACTAGTGGCCGTTTTGTGGCTTACATGTTCACTAGTAAGCCTCAAAATGATCTTACTAGTGAACTAGTGGGCGTTTTGTGGCTTACATGTCAAATAGTAAGCTCAAAATGATCTTACTATTGAACTAGTGGGCACATTCATGGCCTTACATGTTCACTCGTAAGCGTCAAAATGATCTTACTAGTGAACTAGTGGGCGTTTTGCGGCTTACATGTCAACTAGTAAGCCTCACAATGATCTTACTAGTGAACTAGTGGGCGTTTTGTGGCTTACATGTTCACTAGTAAGCGCCAACAAGACCTTACTAGTGAGCGTTTTGTGGCTTACATGTTCACTAGTAAGCGTCAAAATGACCTTACTAGTTAACTAGTGAGCGTTTTGTGGCTTACACGTTCACTAGTAAGTGGTCAAAATGATCTTACTCGTGAACTAGTGGGCGTTTTGTGGCTTACATGTTCACTAGTAAGCGTCAAAATGATCTTACTAGTGAACTAGTGGGCGTTTTGTGGCTTACATGTCTACTAGTAAGCCTCAAATTGACCTTAGTAGTGAGCGTTTTGTGGCTTACATGTTCACTAGTAAGCGTCAAAATGACCTTACTAGTTAACTAGTGAGCGTTTTGTGGCTTACATGTTCACGAGTAAGCGTCAAAATGACCTTACTAGTGAATTAGTGGCCGTTTTGCGGGTTACATGTCAACGAATAAGCCTCACAATGATCTTACTAGTGAACTAGTGGGCGTTTTGTGGCTTAAATGTTCACTAGTAAGCCTCAAAAGGATCTTACTAGTAAACTAGTGGGCGTTTTGCGGCTTACATGTGAACTAGTAAGCCTCAAAATGACCTTACTAGTGAACTAGTGAGCGTTTTGTGGCTTACATGTTCACTATTACGCGTCAAAATGACCTTACGAGTGAACTAGTGGGCACATTTATGGCCTTACATGTTCTCTAGTAAGCGTCAAAATGATCTTACGAGTGAATTAGTGGGCGTTTTGCGGGTTACGTGTCAACTAGTAAGCCTCAAAATGATCTTACTAGTGAACTAGTGGGAGTTTTGTGGTTTACATGTTCACTAGTAAGTGTCAAAATGACCTTACTAGTGAAGGTGAGCATTTTGTGGCTTACATGTTCACTAGTCAGCGTCAAAATGATCTTACGAGTGAAATAGTGGGCGTTTTGCGGCTTACATGTCAACTAGTAAGCCTCAAAATGATCTTACTAGTGAACTAGTGGGCGTTTTGTGGCTTACACGTTCACTAGTAAGTGTCAAAATAACCTTACTAGTTAACTAGTGAGCGTTTTGTGGCTTACACGTTCACTAGTAAGCGTCAAAATGATCTTACTCGTGAACTAGTGGGCGTTTTGTGGCTTACATGTCAACTGGTAAGCCTCAAAATGATCTTACTAGTAAACTAGTGAGCGTTTTGTGGCTTACATGTTCACTAGTAAGCGTCAAAATGACCTTACGAGTGAACTAGTGGGCACATTTATGGCCTTACATGTTCTCTAGTAAGCGTCAAAATGATCTTACGAGTGAACTAGTGGGCGTTTTGCGGCTTACGTGTCAACTAGTAAGCCTCAAAATGATCTTACTAGTGAACTAGTGGGGGTTTTGTGGCTTACATGTGCACTAATAAGTGTCAAAATTAACCTTACTAGTGAAGGTGAGCATTTTGTGGCTTACATGTTCACTAGTAAGCGTCAAAATGATCTTACTAGTGAACTAGTGGGCATTTTGTGGCTTACATGTCAACTAGTAAAACTCAAAATGACCTTACTAGTGAACTAGTGGGCACATTTATGGCCTTACATTTTCACTAGTAAGCGTCAAAATGATCTTACTAGTGAACTAGTGGGCACATTCATGGCCTTATATGTTCACTAGTAAGCGTCAAAATGATCTTACTAGTGAACTAGTGGGCGTTTCGTGGCTTACGTGTTCACTAGTAAGCGTCAAAATGACCTTACAAGTGAACTAGTGAGCGTTTTGTGGCTTACATGTTCACTAGTAAGCATCAAAATAATCTTACTTGTGAAGTAGTGGGCGTTTTGTGGCTTACATGTTCAATAGTAAGCCTCAAAATGATCTTACTAGTGAACTACTGGGCGTTTTGCAGCTTACATGTCAACTAGTAAGCCTCAAAATGATGTTACGAGTGAACTAGTGGGCGTTTTGCGGCTTACATGTCATTTAGTAAGCCTCAAAATGATCTTACTAGTGAACTAGTGGGCGTTTTGTGGCTTACATGTTCACGAGTAAGCGTCAAAATGATCTTACGAGTGAACTAGTGAGTGTGTTGTGGCTTACATGTTCACTAGTAAGCCTCAAAATGACCTTAGTAGTGAACTAGTGAGCGTTTTGTGACTTACATGTTCACTAGTAAGCGTCAAAATTATCTTACTAGTGAACTAGTGGCCGTTTTGTGGCTTACATGTTCACTAGTAAGCCTCAAAATGATCTTACTAGTGAACTAGTGGGCGTTTTGTGGCTTACATGTCAAATAGTAAGCTCAAAATGATCTTACTATTGAACTAGTGGGCACATTCATGGCCTTACATGTTCACTCGTAAGCGTCAAAATGATCTTACTAGTGAACTAGTGGGCGTTTTGCGGCTTACATGTCAACTAGTAAGCCTCACAATGATCTTACTAGTGAACTAGTGGGCGTTTTGTGGCTTACATGTTCACTAGTAAGCGCCAACAAGACCTTACTAGTGAGCGTTTTGTGGCTTACATGTTCACTAGTAAGCGTCAAAATGACCTTACTAGTTAACTAGTGAGCGTTTTGTGGCTTACACGTTCACTAGTAAGTGGTCAAAATGATCTTACTCGTGAACTAGTGGGCGTTTTGTGGCTTACATGTTCACTAGTAAGCGTCAAAATGATCTTACTAGTGAACTAGTGGGCGTTTTGTGGCTTACATGTCTACTAGTAAGCCTCAAATTGACCTTAGTAGTGAGCGTTTTGTGGCTTACATGTTCACTAGTAAGCGTCAAAATGACCTTACTAGTTAACTAGTGAGCGTTTTGTGGCTTACATGTTCACGAGTAAGCGTCAAAATGATCTTACGAGTGAACTAGTGAGTGTGTTGTGGCTTACATGTTCACTAGTAAGCGTCAAAATGACCTTAGTAGTGAACTAGAGAGTGTTTTGTGGCTTACATGTTCACCAGTAAGCGTCAAAATGACCTTACTAGTGAACTAGTGGGCACATTTATGGCCTTACATGTTCACTAGAAAGCGTCAAAATGACCTTACTAGTGAACTAGTGAGTGTTGTGTGGCTTACATGTTCACTAGTAAGCCTCAAAATGATCTTACTAGTGAACTAGTGGGCGTTTTGTGGCTTACATGTCAACTAGTAAGCCTCACAATGATCTTACTAGTGAGCTTTTTGTGGCTTACATGTTCACTAGTAAGCGTCAAAATGACCTTACTAGTGAACTAGTGAGTGTTGTGTGGCTTACATGTTCACTAGTAAGCCTCAAAATGATCTTACTAGTGAACTAGTGGGCACATTCATGGCCTTACATGTTCACTCGTAAGCGTCAAAATGATCTTACTAGTGAACTAGTGGGCGTTTTGCGGCTTACATGTCAACTAGTAAGCCTCAAAATGATCTTACTAGTGAACTAGTGGGCGTTTTGTGGCTTACATGTCAACTAGTAAGCGTCAAAATGACCTTACTAGTGAGCGATTTGTGGCTTACATGTCAACTAGTAAGCCTCAAAATGATGTTACGTGTGAACTAGTGGGCGTTTTGCGGCTTACATGTCAACTAGTAAGCCTCAAAATTATCTTACTATTGAACTAGTGGGCACATTTATGGCCTTACATGTTCACTAGAAAGCGTCAAAATGACCTTACTAGTGAACTAGTGAGTGTTGTGTGGCTTACATGTTCACTAGTAAGCCTCAAAATGATCTTACTAGTGAACTAGTGGGCGTTTTGTGGCTTACATGTCAACTAGTAAGCGTCAAAATGACCTTACTAGTGAGCGATTTGTGGCATACATGTCAACTAGTAAGCCTCAAAATGATCTTACGAGTGAACTAGTGGGCGTTTTGTGGCTTACATGTTCACTAGTAAGCGTCAAAATGACCTTACTAGTGAGCGTTTTGTGTCTTACATGTTCACTAGTAAGCGTCAAAATGACCTTATTAGTGAACTAGTGAGCGTTTTGTGGCTTACATGTTCACTAGTAAGCCTCAAAATGATCTTATTAGTGAACTAGTGGGCGTTTTCTGGCTTACATGTCAACTAGTAAGCGTCAAAATGACCTTACTAGTGAGCGTTTTGTGGCTTACATGTCAAGTAGTAGGCGTCAAAATGATCTTAATAGTGAACTAGTGAGCGTTATGTGGCTTACGTGTTCACTAGTAAGCGTCAAAATGACCTTACTAGTGAACTAGTGAGTGTGTTGTGGCTTACATGTTCACTAGTAAGCCTCAAAATGATCTTACTAGTGAACTAGTGGGCACATTTATGGCCTTACATGTTCACTAGTAAGCGTCAAAATGATCTTACTAGTGAATTAGTGGCTGTTTTGCGGGTTACATGTCAACGAGTCAGCCTCACAATGATCTTACTAGTGAACTAGTGGGCGGTTTGTGGCTTACATGTTCACTAGTAAGCGTCAAAATGACCTTACTAGTGAACTAGTGGGCGTTTTGTGGCTTACATGTTCACTAGTAAGCGTCAAAATTACCTTACTAGTGAACTAGTGAGCGTTTTGTGGCTTACATGTTCACTAGTAAGCGTCAAAATTATCTTACTAGTGAACTAGTGGGCGTTTTGTGGCTTACATGTTCACTAGTAAGGGTCAAAATGACCTTACTAGTGAAATAGTGGGCGTTTGTGGCTTACATGTTCACTAGTAAGCATCAAAATGACCTTACTAGTGAATTAGTGAGAATTCGTGGCTTACATGTCAACTAGTAAGCCTCAAAATGATCTTACTAGTTAACTAGTGGGCGTTTTGTGGCTTACATGTTCACTAGTAAGCCTAAAAATGACCTTACTAGTGAACTAGTGGGCACATTTATGGCCTTACATATTCACTAGTAAGCGTCAAAATGATCTTACTAGTGAACTAGTGGGCATTTTGCGGCTTGCAAGTCAACAAGTAAGCCTCAAAATGTTCTTACTAGTGAACTAGTGGACGTTTTGTGGCTTACATGTTCACTAGTAAGCGTCAAAATGACCTTACTAGTGAACTAGTGAGCGTTTTGTGGCTTACATGTTCACTAGTAAGCGTCAAAATGACCTTACTAGTGAACTACTGGGCGTTTTGTGGCTTACATGTCAACTCGTAAGCCTCAAAATGATCTTACCAGTGAAATAGTGGGCACATTTATGGCCTTACATGTTCGCTAGTAAGCCTCAAAATGATCTTACTAGTAAACTAGTGGGCGTTTTGCGGCTTACGTGTCAACTAGTAAGCCTCAAAATGATCTTACTAGTGAACTAGTGGGGGTTTTGTGGCTTACATGTTCACTAGTAAGTGTCAAAATGACCTTACTAGTAAACTAGTGGGCGTTTTGTGGCTTACATGTTCACTAGTAAGCCTCAAAATGATCTTACTAGTGAACTAGTGGGGTTTTTTTCGATTACATGTTCACTAGTAAGTGTCAAAATGACCTTACTAGTGAACTAGTGGGCGTTTTGTGGCTTACATGTCAACTAGTAAGCCTCAAAATGATCTTACTAGTGAACTAGTGGGCACATTTATGGCCTTACATGTTCACTAGTAAGCGCCAAAATGATCTTACTAGTGAACTAGTGGGCGTTTTGCGGCTTACATGTTCACTAATAAGCGTCAAAATGATCTTACTAGTGAACTAGTGGGCGTTTTGTGGCTTACATGTCAACTAGTAAGCCTCAAAATGATCTTACCAGTGAAATAGTGGGCACATTTATGACCTTACATGTTCACTAGTAAGCCTCAAAATGATCTTACTAGTGAACTAGTGGGCGTTTTGCGGCTTACATGTGAACTAGTAAGCCTCAAAATGACCTTACTAGTGAACTAGTGAGCGTTTTGTGGCTTACATGTCAACTAGTAAAACTCAAAATGACCTTACTAGTGAACTAGTGGGCACATGTATGGCCTTGCATTTTCACTAGTAAGCGTCAAAATGACCTTACTAGTGAACTAGTGGGCACATTTATGGCCTTACATGTTCACTAGTAAGCGTCAAAATGATCTTATTAGTGAACTACTGGGCGTTTTGCTGCTTACCTGTCAACTAGTAAGCCTCAAAATGATCTTACTAGTGAACTAGTGAGCGTTTTGCGGCTTACATGTCAACTAGTAAGCCTCAAAATGATCTTACGAGTGAACTAGTGGGCGTTTTGCATCTTACATGTCAACTAGTAAGCGTCAAAATGATCTTACTAGTGAATTAGTGAGCGTTTTGTGGCTTACATGTCAACTAGTAAGCCTCAAAATGATCTTACTAGTGAAGTAGTGGGGGTTTTGTGGCTTACATGTTCACTAGTAAGTGTCAAAATGACCTTACTAGTAAACTAGTGGGCGTTTTGTGGCTTACATGTCAACTAGTAAGCCTCAATATGATCTTACTAGTGAACTAGTGGGCACATTTATGGCCTTACGTGTTCACTAGTAAGCGTCAAAATGACCTTACTAGTGAACTAGTGAGCATTTTGTGGCTTACATGTTAACTAGTAAGCGTCAAAATTATCTTACTAGTGAACTAGTGGGCGTTTTGTGGCTTACATGTTCACTAGTAAGCCTCAAAATGATCTTACTAGTGAACTAGTGGGCGTTTTGTGGCTTACATGTCAACTAGTAAGCTCAAAATGATCTTACTAGTGAACTAGTGGGCACATTCATGGCCTTACATGTTCACTAGTAAGCGTCAAAATGATCTTACTAGTGAACTAGTGGGCACATTTATGGCCTTACATGTTCACTAGTAAGCGTCAAAATGATCTTACTAGTGAATTAGTGGCCGTTTTGCGGGTTACATGTCAACGAGTAAGCCTCACAATGATCTTACTAGTGAACTAGTGGGCGGTTTGTGGCTTACATGTTCACTAGTAAGCGTCAAAATGACCTTACTAGTGAACTAGTGGGCGTTTTGTGGCTTACATGTTCACTAGTAAGCGTCAAAATTACCTTACTAGTGAACTAGTGAGCGTTTTGTGGCTTACATGTTCACTAGTAAGCGTCAAAATTATCTTACTAGTGAACTAGTGGGCGTTTTGTGGCTTACATGTTCACTAGTAAGGGTCAAAATGACCTTACTAGTGAAATAGTGGGCGTTTGTGGCTTACATGTTCACTAGTAAGCATCAAAATGACCTTACTAGTGAATTAGTGAGAATTTGTGGCTTACATGTCAACTAGTAAGCCTCAAAATGATCTTACTAGTTAACTAGTGGGCGTTTTGTGGCTTACATGTTCACTAGTAAGCCTAAAAATGACCTTACTAGTGAACTAGTGGGCACATTTATGGCCTTACATATTCACTAGTAAGCGTCAAAATTATCTTACTAGTGAACTAGTGGGCATTTTGCGGCTTGCAAGTCAACAAGTAAGCCTCAAAATGTTCTTACTAGTGAACTAATGGACGTTTTGTGGCTTACATGTTCACTAGTAAGCGTCAAAATGACCTTACTAGTGAACTAGTGAGCGTTTTGTGGCTTACATGTTCACTAGTAAGCGTCAAAATGATCTTACTAGTGAACTAGTGGGCGTTTTGCGGCTTACATGTTCACTAATAAGCGTCAAAATGATCTTACTAGTGAACTATTTGGCGTTTTCTGGCTTACATGTCAACTAGTAAGCCTCAAAATGATCTTACCAGTGAAATAGTGGGCACATTTATGACCTTACATGTTCACTAGTAAGCCTCAAAATGATCTTACTAGTGAACTAGTGGGCGTTTTGCGGCTTACATGTGAACTAGTAAGCCTCAAAATGACCTTACTAGTGAACTAGTGAGCGTTTTGTGGCTTACATGTCAACTAGTAAAACTCAAAATGACCTTACTAGTGAACTAGTGGGCACATGTATGGCCTTGCATTTTCACTAGTAAGCGTCAAAATGACCTTACTAGTGAACTAGTGGGCACATTTATGGCCTTACATGTTCACTAGAAAGCGTCAAAATGATCTTATTAGTGAACTACTGGGCGTTTTGCTGCTTACCTGTCAACTAGTAAGCCTCGAAATGATCTTACTAGTGAACTAGTGAGCGTTTTGCGGCTTACATGTCAACTAGTAAGCCTCAAAATGATCTTACGAGTGAACTAGTGGGCGTTTTGCATCTTACATGTCAACTAGTAAGCGTCAAAATGATCTTACTAGTGAATTAGTGAGCGTTTTGTGGCTTACATGTCAACTAGTAAGCCTCAAAATGATCTTACTAGTGAACTAGTGGGGGTTTTGTGGCTTACATGTTCACTAGTAAGTGTCAAAATGACCTTACTAGTGAACTAGTGGGCGTTTTGTGGCTTACATGTCAACTAGTAAGCCTCAAAATGATCTTACTAGTGAACTAGTGGGCACATTTATGGCCTTACATGTTCACTAGTAAGCGTCAAAATGATCTTACTAGTGAACTAGTGGGCGTTTTGCGGCTTACATGTTCACTAATAAGCGTCAAAATGATCTTACTAGTGAACTAGTGGGCGTTTTGTGGCTTACATGTCAACTAGTAAAACTCAAAATGACCTTACTAGTGAACTAGTGGGCACATTTATGGCCTTACATGTTCACTAGTAAGCGTCAAAATGATCTTATTAGTGAACTACTGGGCGTTTTGCTGCTTACATGTCAACTAGTAAGCCTCAAAATGATCTTACTAGTGAACTAGTGAGCGTTTTGCGGCTTACATGTCAACTAGTAAGCCTCAAAATGATCTTACGAGTGAACTAGTGGGCGTTTTGCATCTTACATGTCAACTAGTAAGCGTCAAAATGATCTTACTAGTGAATTAGTGAGCGTTTTGTGGCTTACATGTCAACTAGTAAGCCTCAAAATGATCTTACTAGTTAACTAGTGGGCGTTTTGTGGCTTACATGTTCACTAGTAAGCCTAAAAATGACCTTACTAGTGAACTAGTGGGCATATTTATGGCCTTACATATTCACTAGTAAGCATCAAAATGATCTTACTAGTGAACTAGTGGACGTTTTGTGGCTTACATGTTCACTAGTAAGCGTCAAAATGACCTTACTAGTGAACTAGTGAGCGTTTTGTGGCTTACATGTTCAAGAGTAAGCGTCAAAATGACCTTACTAGTGAACTAGTGGGCGTTTTGTGGCTTACATGTCAACTCGTAAGCCTCAAAATGATCTTAATAGTGAAATAGTGGGCACATTTATGGCCTTACATGTTCACTAGTAAGCCTCAAAATGATCTTACTAGTAAACTAGTGGGCGTTTTGCGGCTTACGTGTCAACTAGTAAGCCTCAAAATGATCTTACTAGTGAACTAGTGGGGGTTTTGTGGCTTACATGTTCACTAGTAAGTGTCAAAATGACCTTACTAGTGAACTAGTGGGCGTTTTGTGGCTTACATGTTCACTAGTAAGCCTCAAAATGATCTTACTAGTGAACTAGTGGGCGTTTTGTATCTTACATGTTCACTAGTAAGCGTCAAAATGATCTTACTAGTGAACTAGTGGGCGTTTTGTGGCTTACATGTCAACTACTAAGCCTCAAAATGATCTTACTAGTGAACTAGTGGGCACATTTATGGCCTTACATGTTCACTAGTAAGCGTCAAAATGATCTTACTAGTGAACTAGTGGGCGTTTTGCGGCTTACATGTTCACTAATAAGCGTCAAAATGATCTTACTAGTGAACTAGTGGGCGTTTTGTGGCTTACATGTCAACTAGTAAGCCTCAAAATGATCTTACCAGTGAAATAGTGGGCACATTTATGACCTTACATGTTCACTAGTAAGCCTCAAAATGATCTTACTAGTGAACTAGTGGGCGTTTTGCGGCTTACATGTCAACTAGTAAGCCTCAAAATGACCTTACTAGTGAACTAGAGAGCGTTTTGTGGCTTACATGTTCACTCGTAAGCATCAAAATGATCTTACTAGTGAACTAGTGGGCGTTTTGTGGCTTACATGTCAACTACTAAGCCTCAAAATGATCTTACTAGTGAACTAGTGGGCGTTTTGTGGCTTACATGTCAACTAGTAAGCCTCAAAATGATCTTACCAGTGAAATAGTGGGCACATTTATGACCTTACATGTTCACTAGTAAGCCTCAAAATGATCTTACTAGTGAACTAGTGGGCGTTTTGCGGCTTACATGTGAACTAGTAAGCCTCAAAATGACCTTACTAGTGAACTAGTGAGCGTTTTGTGGCTTACATGTCAACTAGTAAAACTCAAAATGACCTTACTAGTGAACTAGTGGGCACATTTATGGCCTTACATGTTCACTAGTAAGCGTCAAAATGATCTTATTAGTGAACTACTGGGCGTTTTGCTGCTTACATGTCAACTAGTAAGCCTCAAAATGATCTTACTAGTGAACTAGTGAGCGTTTTGCGGCTTACATGTCAACTAGTAAGCCTCAAAATGATCTTACGAGTGAACTACTGGGCGTTTTGCTGCTTACATGTCAACTAGTAAGCCTCAAAATGATCTTACTAGTGAACTAGTGAGCGTTTTGCGGCTTACATGTCAACTAGTAAGCCTCAAAATGATCTTACGAGTGAACTAGTGGGCGTTTTGCATCTTACATGTCAACTAGTAAGCGTCAAAATGATCTTACTAGTGAATTAGTGAGCGTTTTGTGGCGTACATGTCAACTAGTAAGCCTCAAAATGATCTTACTAGTTAACTAGTGGGCGTTTTGTGGCTTACATGTTCACTAGTAAGCCTAAAAATGACCTTACTAGTGAACTAGTGGGCACATTTATGGCCTTACATATTCACTAGTAAGCATCAAAATGATCTTACTAGTGAACTAGTGGACGTTTTGTGGCTTACATGTTCACTAGTAAGCGTCAAAATGACCTTACTAGTGAACTAGTGAGCGTTTTGTGGCTTACATGTTCAAGAGTAAGCGTCAAAATGACCTTACTAGTGAACTAGTGGGCGTTTTGTGGCTTACATGTCAACTCGTAAGCCTCAAAATGATCTTACCAGTGAAATAGTGGGCACATTTATGGCCTTACATGTTCACTAGTAAGCCTCAAAATGATCTTACTAGTAAACTAGTGGGCGTTTTGCGGCTTACGTGTCAACTAGTAAGCCTCAAAATGATCTTACTAGTGAACTAGTGGGGGTTTTGTGGCTTACATGTTCACTAGTAAGCCTCAAAATGATCTTACTAGTGAACTAGTGGGCGTTTTGTATCTTACATGTTCACTAGTAAGCGTCAAAATGATCTTACTAGTGAACTAGTGGGCGTTTTGTGGCTTACATGTCAACTAGTAAGCCTCAAAATGATCTTACTAGTGAACTAGTGGGCACATTTATGGCCTTACATGTTCACTAGTAAGCGTCAAAATGATCTTACTAGTGAACTAGTGGGCGTTTTGCGGCTTACATGTTCACTAATAAGCGTCAAAATGATCTTACTAGTGAACTAGTGGGCGTTTTGTGGCTTACATGTCAACTAGTAAGCCTCAAAATGATCTTACCAGTGAAATAGTGGGCACATTTATGACCTTACATGTTCACTAGTAAGCCTCAAAATGATCTTACTAGTGAACTAGTGGGCGTTTTGCGGCTTACATGTCAACTAGTAAGCCTCAAAATGACCTTACTAGTGAACTAGAGAGCGTTTTGTGGCTTACATGTTCACTAGTAAGCATCAAAATGATCTTACTAGTGAACTAGTGGGCGTTTTGTGGCTTACATGTTCACTCGTAAGTGTCAAAATGACCTTACTAGTGAACTAGTGGGCGTTTTGTGTCTTACATGTTCACTAGTAAGCGTCAAAATGATCTTACTAGTGAACTAGTGGGCGTTTTGTGGCTTACATGTGAACTAGTAAGCCTCAAAATGATCTTACTAGTGAACTAGTGGGCACATTTATGGCCTTACATGTTCACTAGTAAGCGTCAAAATTATGTTACTAGTGAACTAGTGGGCACATTTATGGCCTTACATGTTCACTAGTAAGCGTCAAAATGATCTTACTAGTGAACTAGTGGGCACATATATGGCCTTACATGTCAACTAGTAAGCCTCAAAATGATCTTACAAGTGAACTAGTGGGCACATTTATGGCCTTACATTGTCACTAGTAAGCCTCAAAATGATCTTACTAGTGGGTACATTTATGGCGTTACATTGTCACTAGTAAGCTCAAAATGATCTTACTAGTGAACTAGTGGGCATATTTATGGCCTTACATGTTCACTCGTAAGCGTCAAAATGATCTTACTAGTGAACTAGTGGGCGTTTTGCGGCTTACATGTCAACTAGTAAGCCTCAAAATGACCTTACTAGTGAACTAGAGAGCGTTTTGTGGCTTACATGTTCACTAGTAAGCATCAAAATGATCTTACTAGTGAACTAGTGGGCGTTTTGTGGCTTACATGTTCACTCGTAAGTGTCAAAATGACCTTACTAGTGAACTAGTGGGCGTTTTGTGTCTTACATGTTCACTAGTAAGCGTCAAAATGATCTTACTAGTGAACTAGTGGGCGTTTTGTGGCTTACATGTGAACTAGTAAGCCTCAAAATGATCTTACTAGTGAACTAGTGGGCACATTTATGGCCTTACATGTTCACTAGTAAGCGTCAAAATTATCTTACTAGTGAACTAGTGGGCACATTTATGGCCTTACATGTTCACTAGTAAGCGTCAAAATGATCTTACTAGTGAACTAGTGGGCACATATATGGCCTTACATGTCAACTAGTAAGCCTCAAAATGATCTTACAAGTGAACTAGTGGGCACATTTATGGCCTTACATTGTCACTAGTAAGCCTCAAAATGATCTTACTAGTGGGTACATTTATGGCGTTACATTGTCACTAGTAAGCTCAAAATGATCTTACTAGTGAACTAATGGGCACATTTATGGCCTTACATGTTCACTAGTAAGCGTCAAAATGATCTTTTTAGTGAACTAGTGGGCGTTTTGCGGCTTACATGTCAACTAGTAAGCCTCAAAATGATCTTACTAGTGAACTAGTGGGCGTTTTGCGGCTTACATGTTCACTCGTAAGCGTCAAAATGATCTTACTAGTGAACTAGTGGGCGTTTTGCGGCTTACATGTCAACTAGTAAGCCTCAAAATGATCTTACTAGTGAACTAGTGGGCGTTTCGTGGCTTACGTGTTCACTACTAAGTGTCAAAATGACCTTACAAGTGAACTAGTGAGCGTTTTGTGGCTTACATGTTCACTAGTAAACATCAAAATGATCTTACTTGTGAAGTAGTGGGCGTTTTGTGGCTTACATGTTCAATAGTAAGCCTCAAAATGATCTTAATTGTTAACTAGTGGGCGTTTTGCGGCTTACATGTCAACTAGTAAGCCTCAAAATGATCTAACTAGTGAATTAGTGGGCGTTTTGCGGGTTACATGTCAACGAGTAAGCCTCACAATGATCTTACTAGTGAACTAGTGGGCACATTTATGGCCTTACATGTTCACTAGTAAGCGTCACAATGATCTTACTAGTGAACGAGCGGGCACATTTATGGCCTTACATGATCACTAGTAAGCGTCAAAATGATCTTACGAGTGAACTAGTGGCGTTTTGCGGCTTATATGTCAACTAGTAAGCCTCAAAATGATCTTACTAGTGAACTAGTGGGCGTTTTGTGGCTTACATGCCAACTAGTAAGCGTCAAAATTATCTTACGAGTGAACGAGTGGGCGTTTTGCGGCTTACATGTTCACTAGTAAGCATCAAAATGATCTTACTAGTGAACTAGTGGGCGTTTTGTTGCTTACATGTTCACTCGTTAGTGTCAAAATGACCTTACTAGTGAACTAGTGGGCGTTTTGTGGCTTACATGTTCACTAATAAGCGTCAAAATGATCTTACTAGTGAACAAGTGGGCACATTTATGGCCTTACACGTTCACTAGTAAGCGTCAAAATAATCTTACTAGTGAACTAGTGGGCGTTTTGTGGCTTACATGTCAACTAGTAAGCGTCAAAATGATCTTACGAGTGAACGAGTGGGCGTTTTGTGGCTTACATGTTCACTAGTAAGCGTCAAAATGACATTACAAGTGAACTAGTTAGTGTTTTGTGGCTTACATGTTCACTATTAAGCGTCAAAATGAACTTACTAGTGAACTAGTTAGTGTTTTGCGGCTTACATGTCAACTAGTAAGCCTCAAAATGATCTTACGAGTGAACGGGTGGGCGTTTTGCGGCTTACATGTGAACTAGTAAGCCTCAAGATGACCTTACTAGTGAACTACTGGGCGTTTTGCGGCGTACATGTCAACTAGTAAGCCTCAAAATGATGTTACTAGTGAACTAGTGGGCGTTTTGTGGCTTACATGTCAACTAGTAAGCCTCAAAATGATCTTACTAGTGAACTAGTGGGCACATTTATGGCCTTACATGTTCACTAGTAAGCGTCAAAATAATCTTACTTGTGAACTAGTGGGCGTTTTGTGGCTTACATGTCAACTAGTAAGAGTCAAAATGATCTTACGAGTGAACGAGTGGGCGTTTTGCGGCTTACATGTGAACTAGTAAGCCTCAAGATGACCTTACTAGTGAACTAGTGAGCGTTTTGTGGCTTAGTTGTTCACTAGTAAGCATCAAAATGATCTTACTAGTGAACTAGTGGGCGTTTTGTGGCTTACATGTTCACTCGTAAGTGTCAAAATGACCTTACTAGTGAACTAGTGGGCGTTTTCTGGCTTACATGTTCACTAGTAAGCGTCAAAATGAACTTACTAGTGAACTACTGGGCGTTTTGTGGCTTACATGTCAACTAGTAAGCCTCAAAATGATCTTACTAGTGAACTAGTGGGCACATTTATGGCATTAGATGTTCACTAGTAAGCGTCAAAATTATCTTACTAGTGAACTAGTGGGCACATTTATGGCCTTACATGTCAACTAGTAAGCCTCAAAATGATCTTACTAGTGAACTAGTGGGCACATTTATGGCCTTACATTGTCACTAGTAAGCCTCAAAATGATCTTACTAGTGAACTAGTGGGCACATTTATGGCTTACATGTCAACTAGTAAGCCTCAAAATGATCTTACTAGGGAACTAGTGGGCGTTTTGTGGCTTACGTGTTCACTAGTAAGTGTCAAAATGACCTTACAAGTGAACTAGTGAGCGTTTTGTGGCTTACATGCTCACTAGTAAGCATCAAAATGATCTTATTTGTGAAGTAGTGGGCGTTTTGTGGCTTACATGTTCAATAGTAAGCCTCAAAATGATCTTAATTGTGAACTAGTGGGCGTTTTGCGGCTTACATGTCAACTAGTAAGCCTCAAAATGATCTTACGAGTGAACTAGTGGGCGTTTTGCGGCTTACATGTCAACTAGTAAGCCTCAAAATGATCTTACTAGTGAACTAGTGGGCACATTTATGGCCTTACATGTCAACTAGTAAGCCTCAAAATGATCTTACAAGTGAACTAGTGGGCACATTTATGGCCTTACATTGTCACTAGTAAGCCTCAAAATGATCTTACTAGTGAACTAGTGGGCGTTTTGTGGCTTACATGTCAACTAGTAAGCCTCAAAATGATCTTACTAGGGAACTAGTGGGCGTTTTGTGGCTTACGTTTTCACTAGTAAGTGTCAAAATGACCTTACAAGTGAACTAGTGAGCGTTTTGTGGCTTACATGTTCACTAGTAAGCATCAAAATGATCTTACTTGTGAAGTAGTGGGCGTTTTGTGGCTTACATGTTCAATAGTAAGCCTCAAAATGATCTTAATTGTGAACTAGTGGGCGTTTTGCGGCTTACATGTCAACTAGTAAGTGTCAAAATGTCCTTACAAGTGAACTAGTGAGCGTTTTGTGGCTTACATGTTCACTAGTAAGCCTCAAAATGATCTTACTAGGGAACTAGTGGGCGTTTTGTGGCTTACGTGTTCACTAGTAAGTGTCAAAATGATCTTACGAGTGAACTAGTGGGCGTTTTGCGGCTTACATGTCAACTAGTAAGCCTCAAAATGATCTTACGAGTGAACTAGTGGGCGTTTTGCGGCTTACATGTCAACTAGTAAGCCTCAAAATGATCTTACGAGTGAACGGGTGGGCGTTTTGCGGCTTACATGTGAACTAGTAAGCCTCAAGATGACCTTACTAGTGAACTCGTGAGTGTTTTGTGGCTTACATGTTCACTACTAAGCGTCAAAATGATCTTACTAGTGAACTAGTGAGTGTTTTGTGGCTTACATGTTCACTAGTAAGCGTCAGAATGACCGTACTAGTGAACTAGTGAGTGTTTTGTGGCTTACATGTTCACTAGTAAGCGTCAAAATGATCTTACTAGTGAACTAGTGGGCGTTTTGTGGCTTACATGTTCACTAGTAAGCGTCAAAATGATCTTACTACTGAACTAGTGGGCACAGTTATAGCCTTACATGTTCACTAGTAAGCGTCAAAATGATCTTTTTAGTGAACTAGTGGGCGTTTTGCGGCTTACATGTCAACTAGTAAGCCTCAAAATGATCTTACTAGTGAACTTGTGGGCGTTTTACAGCTTACATGTCAACTAGTAAGCCTCAAAATGATCTTACGAGTGAACGGGTGGGCGTTTTGCGGCTTACATGTGAACTAGTAAGCCTCAAGATGACCTTACTAGTGAACTAGTGGGCGTTTTGTGGCTTACATGTTCACTAGTAAGCGTCAAAATGACCTTACTAGTGAACTTGTGAGTGTTTTGTGGCTTACATGTTCACTATTAAGCGTCAAAATGATCTTACTAGTGAACGAGTGGGTGTTTTGTGGCTTACATGTTCACTAGTAAGCGTCAACAAGACCTTACTAGTTAACTAGTGAGCGTTTTGCGGCTTACACCTTCACTAGTAAGCGTCAAAATGATCTTACTAGTGAACTAGTGGGCGTTCTGTGGCTTACATGTTCACTAGTGAGCCTCAAAATTATCTTACTAGTGAACTAGTGGGCGTTTTGTGGCTTACATGTCAACTAGTAAGCCTCAAAATGATCTTACTAGTGAACTAGTGGGCACAGTTAATGCCTTACATGTTCACTAGTAAGCGTCAAAATGATCTTACTAGTGAACTAGTGGGCGTTTTGTGGCTTACATGTCAACTAGTAAAAACTAAAAATGACCTTACTAGTGAACTGGTGGGCACATTTATGGCCTTACATGTTCACGAGTAAGCATCAAAATGACCTTACTAGTGAACTAGTGGGCGTTTTGTGGCTTACATGTCAACTAGTAAGCCTCAAAATGATCTTACTAGTGAACTAGTGGGCACATTTATGGCCTTACATGTTCACTAGTAAGCGTCAAAATTATCTTACTAGTGAACTAGTGGGCACATTTATGGCCTTACTTGTTCACTAGTAAGCGTCAAAATGATCTTACTAGTGAACTAGTGGGCTTTTTGTGGCTTACATGTTCACTAGTAAGCCAATAGGATACCGTTACATGTTTTCGTAATCATCCTTATTTGCATGTAATGCAAGTACAGTGTAATGTCACGAGCACTACAAGTGGGCACATTTATGGCCTTACATGTTCACTAGTAAGCGTCAAAATGATCTTACTAGTGAACTAGTGGGCACATTGATGGCCTTACATGTTCACTAGTAAGCGTCAAAATGATCTTAATAGTGAACTAGTGGGCGTTTTGCGGCTTACATGTTCACTAATAAGCGTCAAAATGATCTTACTAGTCAACTAGTGGGCGTTTTGTGGCTTACATGTCAACTAGTAAGCCTCAAAATGATCTTACCAGTGAAATAGTGGGCACATTTATGACCTTACATGTTCACTAGTAAGCCTCAAAATGATCTTACTAGTGAACTAGTGGGCGTTTTGCGGCTTACATGTAAACTAGTAAGCCTCAAAATGACCTTACTAGTGAACTAGTGAGCGTTTTGTGGCTTACATGTCAACTAGTAAGCGTCAAAATGATCTTACGAGTGAACGAGTGGGCGTTTTGCGGCTTACATGTGAACTAGTAAGCCTCAAGATGACCTTACTAGTGAACTAGAGAGCGTTTTGTGGCTTACATGTTCACTAGTAAGCATCAAAATGATCTTACTAGCGAACTAGTGGGCGTTTTGCGGCTTACATGTTCACTCGTAAGTGTCAAAATGACCTTACTAGTGAACTAGTGGGCGTTTTGTGTCTTACATTTTCACTAGTAAGCGTCAAAATGATCTTACTAGTGAACTAGTGGGCGTTTTGTGGCTTACATGTCAACTAGTAAGCCTCAAAATGATCTTACTAGTGAACTAGTGGGCACATTTATGGCCTTACATGTTCACTAGTAAGCGTCAAAATTATCTTACTAGTGAACTAGTGGGCACATTTATGGCCTTACATGTTCACTAGTAAGCGTCAAAATGATCTTACTAGTGAACTAGTGGGCGTTTTGTGGCTTACATGTCAACTAGTAAGCCTCAAAATGATCTTACTAGTGAACTAGTGGGCACATTTATGGCCTTACATGTTCACTAGTAAGCGTCAAAATTATCTTACTAGTGAACTAGTGGGCACATTTATGGCCTTACATGTCAACTAGTAAGCCTCAAAATGATCTTACAAGTGAACTAGTGGGCACATTTATGGCCTTACATTGTCACTAGTAAGCCTCAAAATGATCTTACTAGTGGGTACATTTATGGCGTTACATTGTCAATAGTAAGCTCAAAATGATCTTACTAGTGAACTAGTGGGCATATTTATGGCCTTACATGTTCACTCGTAAGCGTCAAAATGATCTTACTAGTGAACTAGTGGGCGTTTTGCGGCTTACATGTCAACTAGTAAGCCTCAAAATGATCTTACTAGTGAACTAGTGGGCGTTTCGTGGCTTACGTGTTCACTACTAAGTGTCAAAATGACCTTACAAGTGAACTAGTGAGCGTTTTGTGGCTTACATGTTCACAAGTAAGCATCAAAATGATCTTACTTGTGAAGTAGTGGGCGTTTTGCGGCTTACATGTCAACTAGTAAGCCTCAAAATGATCTTACTAGTGAACTAGTGGGCACATTTATGGCCTTACATGTTCACTAGTAAGCGTCACAATGATCTTACTAGTGAACGAGCGGGCACATTTATGGCCTTACATGATCACTAGTAAGCGTCAAAATGATCTTACGAGTGAACTAGTGGCGTTTTGTGGCTTAAATGCCAACTAGTAAGCGTCAAAATTATCTTACGAGTGAACGAGTGGGCGTTTTGCGGCTTACATGTTCACTAGTAAGCATCAAAATGATCTTACTAGTGAACTAGTGGGCGTTTTGTTGCTTACATGTTCACTCGTTAGTGTCAAAATGACCTTACTAGTGAACTAGTGGGCGTTTTGTGGCTTACATGTTCACTAATAAGCGTCAAAATGATCTTACTAGTGAACAAGTGGGCACAATTATGGCCTTACATGTTCACTAGTAAGCGTCAAAATAATCTTACTAGTGAACTAGTGGGCGTTTTGTGGCTTACATGTCAACTAGTAAGCGTCAAAATGATCTTACGAGTGAACGAGTGGGCGTTTTGTGACTTACATGTTCACTAGTAAGCGTCAAAATGACCTTACAAGTGAACTAGTTAGTGTTTTGTGGCTTACATGTTCACTAGTAAGCGTCAAAATGACCTTACTAGTGAACGGGTGGGCGTTTTGCGGCTTACATGTGAACTAGTAAGCGTCAAAATGACCTTACGAGTGAACTAGTGGGCACATTTATGGCCTTACATGTTCTCTAGTAAGCCTCAAGATGACCTTACTAGTGAACTACTGGGCGCTTTGCGGCGTACATGTCAACTAGTAAGCCTCAAAATGATGTTACTAGTGAACTAGTGGGCGTTTTGTGGCTTACATGTCAACTAGTAAGCCTCAAAATGATCTTACTAGTGAACTAGTGGGCACATTTATGGCCTTACCTGTTCACTAGTAAGCGTCAAAATAATCTTACTAGTGAACTAGTGGGCGTTTTGTGGCTTACATGTCAACTAGTAAGCCTCAAGATGACCTTACTAGTGAACTACTGGGCGTTTTGCGGCGTACATGTCAACTAGTAAGCCTCAAAATGATGTTACTAGTGAACTAGTGGGCGTTTTGTGGCTTACATGTCAACTAGTAAGCCTCAAAATGATCTTACTAGTGAACTAGTGGGCACATTTATGGCCTTACATGTTCACTAGTAAGCGTCAAAATAATCTTACTTGTGAACTAGTGGGCGTTTTGTGGCTTACATGTCAACTAGTAAGAGTCAAAATGATCTTACGAGTGAACGAGTGGGCGTTTTGCGGCTTACATGTGAACTAGTAAGCCTCAAGATGACCTTACTAGTGAACTAGTGAGCGTTTTGTGGCTTACTTGTTCACTAGTAAGCATCAAAATGATCTTACTAGTGAACTAGTGGGCGTTTTGTGGCTTACATGTTCACTCGTAAGTGTCAAAATGACCTTACTAGTGAACTAGTGGGCGTTTTCTGGCTTACATGTTCACTAGTAAGCGTCAAAATGATCTTACTAGTGAACTAGTGGGCGTTTTGTGGCTTACATGTCAACTAGTAAGCCTCAAAATGATCTTACTAGGGAACTAGTGGGCGTTTTGTGGCTTACGTGTTCACTAGTAAGTGTCAAAATGACCTTACATGTGAACTAGTGAGCGTTTTGTGGCTTACATGTTCACTAGTAAGCATCAAAATGATCTTACTTGTGAAGTAGTGGGCGTTTTGTGGCTTACATGTTCAATAGTAAGCCTCAAAATGATCTTACGAGTGAACTAGTGGGCGTTTTGCGGCTTACATGTCAACTCGTAAGCCTCAAAATGATCTTACGAGTGAACTAGTGGGCGTTTTGCGGCTTACATGTCAACTAGTAAGCCTCAAAATGATCTTACGAGTGAACTAGTGGGCGTTTTGCGGCTTACATGTCAACTAGTAAGCCTCAAAATGATCTTACGAGTGAACGGGTGGGCGTTTTGCGGCTTACATGTGAACTAGTAAGCCTCAAGATGACCTTACTAGTGAACTCGTGAGTGTTTTGTGGCTTACATGTTCACTACTAAGCGTCAAAATGATCTTACTAGTGAACTAGTGAGTGTTTTGTGGCTTACATGTTCACTAGTAAGCGTCCGAATGACCGTACTAGTGAGCGTTTTGTGTTTTACATGTTCACTAGTAAGTGTCAAAATGACCTTACTAGTGAACTAGTGAGTGTTTTGTGGCTTACATGTTCACTAGTAAGCGTCAAAATGATCTTACTACTGAACTAGTGGGCACAGTTATAGCCTTACATGTTCACTAGTAAGCGTCAAAATGATCTTTTTAGTGAACTAGTGGGCGTTTTGCGGCTTACATGTCAACTAGTAAGCCTCAAAATGATCTTACTAGTGAACTAGTGGGCGTTTTACAGCTTACATGTCAACTAGTAAGCCTCAAAATGATCTTAGGAGTGAACGGGTGGGCGTTTTGCGGCTTACATGTGAACTAGTAAGCCTCAAGATGACCTTACTAGTGAACTAGTGGGCGTTTTGTGGCTTACATGTCAACTAGTAAGCCTCAAAATGATCTTACTAGTGAACTAGTGGGCACATTTATGGCCTTACATGTTCACTAGTAAGCGTCAAAATTATCTTACTAGTGAACTAGTGGGCACATTTATGGCCTTACATGTCAACTAGTAAGCCTCAAAATGATCTTACAAGTGAACTAGTGGGCACATTTATGGCCTTACATTGTCACTAGTAAGCCTCAAAATGATCTTACTAGTGGGTACATTTATGGTGTTACATTGTCACTAGTAAGCTCAAAATGATCTTACTAGTGAACTAGTGGGCATATTTATGGCCTTACATGTTCACTCGTAAGCGTCAAAATGATCTTACTAGTGAACTAGTGCGCGTTTTGCGGCTTACATGTCAACTAGTAAGCCTCAAAATGATCTTACTAGTGAACTAGTGGGCGTTTCGTGGCTTACGTGTTCACTACTAAGTGTCAAAATGACCTTACAAGTGAACTAGTGAGCGTTTTGTGGCTTACATGTTCACTAGTAAGCATCAAAATGATCTTACTTGTGAAGTAGTGGGCGTTTTGCGGCTTACATGTCAACTAGTAAGCCTCAAAATGATCTTACTAGTGAACTAGTGGGCACATTTATGGCCTTACATGTTCACTAGTAAGCGTCACAAAGATCTTACTAGTGAACGAGCGGGCACATTTATGGCCTTACATGATCACTAGTAAGCGTCAAAATGATTTTACGAGTGAACTAGTGGCGTTTTGCGGCTTATATGTCAACTAGTAAGCCTCAAAATGATCTTACTAGTGAACTAGTGGGCGTTTTGTGGCTTAAATGCCAACTAGTAAGCGTCAAAATTATCTTACGAGTGAACGAGTGGGCGTTTTGCGGCTTACATGTTCACTAGTAAGCATCAAAATGATCTTACTAGTGAACTAGTGGGCGTTTTGTTGCTTACATGTTCACTCGTTAGTGTCAAAATGACCTTACTAGTGAACTAGTGGGCGTTTTGTGGCTTACATGTTCACTAATAAGCGTCAAAATGATCTTACTAGTGAACAAGTGGGCACATTTATGGCCTTACATGTTCACTAGTAAGCGTCAAAATAATCTTACTAGTGAACTAGTGGGCGTTTTGTGGCTTACATGTCAACTAGTAAGCGTCAAAATGATCTTACGAGTGAACGAGTGGGCGTTTTGTGGCTTACATGTTCACTAGTAAGCGTCAAAATGACCTTACAAGTGAACTAGTTAGTGTTTTGTGGCTTACATGTTCACTAGTAAGCGTCAAAATGACCTTACTAGTGAACGGGTGGGCGTTTTGCGGCTTACATGTGAACTAGTAAGCGTCAAAATGACCTTACGAGTGAACTAGTGGGCACATTTATGGCCTTACATGTTCTCTAGTAAGCCTCAAGATGACCTTACTAGTGAACTACTGGGCGCTTTGCGGCGTACATGTCAACTAGTAAGCCTCAAAATGATGTTACTAGTGAACTAGTGGGCGTTTTGTGGCTTACATGTCAACTAGTAAGCCTCAAAATGATCTTACTAGTGAACTAGTGGGCACATTTATGGCCTTACCTGTTCACTAGTAAGCGTCAAAATAATCTTACTAGTGAACTAGTGGGCGTTTTGTGGCTTACATGTCAACTAGTAAGCCTCAAGATGACCTTACTAGTGAACTACTGGGCGTTTTGCGGCGTACATGTCAACTAGTAAGCCTCAAAATGATGTTACTAGTGAACTAGTGGGCGTTTTGTGGCTTACATGTCAACTAGTAAGCCTCAAAATGATCTTACTAGTGAACTAGTGGGCACATTTATGGCCTTACATGTTCACTAGTAAGCGTCAAAATAATCTTACTTGTGAACTAGTGGGCGTTTTGTGGCTTACATGTCAACTAGTAAGCCTCAAGATGACCTTACTAGTGAACTAGTGAGCGTTTTGTGGCTTACTTGTTCACTAGTAAGCATCAAAATGATCTTACTAGTGAACTAGTGGGCGTTTTGTGGCTTACATGTTCACTCGTAAGTGTCAAAATGACCTTACTAGTGAACTAGTGGGCGTTTTCTGGCTTACATGTTCACTAGTAAGCGTCAAAATGATCTTACTAGTGAACTAGTGGGCGTTTTGTGGCTTACATGTCAACTAGTAAGCCTCAAAATGATCTTACTAGGGAACTAGTGGGCGTTTTGTGGCTTACGTGTTCACTAGTAAGTGTCAAAATGACCTTACAAGTGAACTAGTGAGCGTTTTGTGGCTTACATGTTCACTAGTAAGCATCAAAACGATCTTACTTGTGAAGTAGTGGGCGTTTTGTGGCTTACATGTTCAATAGTAAGCCTCAAAATGATCTTACGAGTGAACTAGTGGGCGTTTTGCGGCTTACATGTCAACTCGTAAGCCTCAAAATGATCTTACGAGTGAACAAGTGGGCGTTTTGCGGCTTACATGTCAACTAGTAAGCCTCAAAATGATCTTACGAGTGAACTAGTGGGCGTTTTGCGGCTTACATGTCAACTAGTAAGCCTCAAAATGATCTTACGAGTGAACGGGTGGGCGTTTTGCGGCTTACATGTGAACTAGTAAGCCTCAAGATGACCTTACTAGTGAACTCGTGAGTGTTTTGTGGCTTACATGTTCACTACTAAGCGTCAAAATGATCTTACTAGTGAACTAGTGAGTGTTTTGTGGCTTACATGTTCACTAGTAAGCGTCCGAATGACCGTACTAGTGAGAGTTTTGTGTTTTACATGTTCACTAGTAAGTGTCAAAATGACCTTACTAGTGAACTAGTGAGTGTTTTGTGGCTTACATGTTCACTAGTAAGCGTCAAAATGATCTTACTACTGAACTAGTGGGCACAGTTATAGCCTTACATGTTCACTAGTAAGCGTCAAAATGATCTTTTTAGTGAACTAGTGGGCGTTTTGCGGCTTACATGTCAACTAGTAAGCCTCAAAATGATCTTACTAGTGAACTAGTGGGCGTTTTACAGCTTACATGTCAACTAGTAAGCCTCAAAATGATCTTACGAGTGAACGGGTGGGCGTTTTGCGGCTTACATGTGAACTAGTAAGCCTCAAGATGACCTTACTAGTGAACTAGTGGGCGTTTTGTGGCTTACATGTTCACTACTAAGCGTCAAAATGACCTTACTAGTGAACTCGTGAGTGTTTTGTGGCTTACATGTTCACTATTAAGCGTCAAAATGATCTTACTAGTGAACGAGTGGGCGTTTTGTGGCTTACATGTTCACTAGTAAGCGTCAACAAGACCTTACTAGTGAGCATTCTGTGTCTTACATGGTCACTAGTAAGCGTCAAAATGACCTTACTAGTTAACTAGTGAGCGTTTTGAGGCTTACACCTTCACTAGTAAGCGTCAAAATGATCTTACTAGTGAACTAGTGGGCGTTCTGTGGCTTACATGTTCACTAGTAAGCCTCAAAATTATCTTACTAGTGAACTAGTGGGCGTTTTGTGGCTTACATGTCAACTAGTAAGCCTCAAAATGATCTTACTAGTGAACTAGTGGGCACAGTTATGGCCTTACATGTTCACTAGTAAGCGTCAAAATGATCTTACTAGTGAACTAGTGGGCGTTTTGTGGCTTACATGTCAACTAGTAAAAACTAAAAATGACCTTACTAGTGAACTGGTGGGCACATTTATGGCCTTACATGTTCACGAGTAAGCATTAAAATGACCTTACTAGTGAACTAGTGGGCGTTTTGTGGCTTACATGTCAACTAGTAAGCCTCAAAATGATCTTACCAGTGAAATAGTGGGCACATTTATGACCTTACATGTTCACTAGTAAGCCTCAAAATGATCTTACTAGTGAACTAGTGGGCGTTTTGCGGCTTACATGTGAACTAGTAAGCCTCAAAATGACCTTACTAGTGAACTAGTGAGCGTTTTGTGGCTTACATGTCAACTAGTAAAACTCAAAATGACCTTACTAGTGAACTAGTGGGCACATGTATGGCCTTGCATTTTCACTAGTAAGCGTCAAAATGACCTTACTAGTGAACTAGTGGGCACATTTATGGCCTTACATGTTCACTAGTAAGCGTCAAAATGATCTTATTAGTGAACTACTGGGCGTTTTGCTGCTTACCTGTCAACTAGTAAGCCTCAAAATGATCTTACTAGTGAACTAGTGAGCGTTTTGCGGCTTACATGTCAACTAGTAAGCCTCAAAATGATCTTACGAGTGAACTAGTGGGCGTTTTGCATCTTACATGTCAACTAGTAAGCGTCAAAATGATCTTACTAGTGAATTAGTGAGCGTTTTGTGGCTTACATGTCAACTAGTAAGCCTCAAAATGATCTTACTAGTGAAGTAGTGGGGGTTTTGTGGCTTACATGTTCACTAGTAAGTGTCAAAATGACCTTACTAGTAAACTAGTGGGCGTTTTGTGGCTTACATGTCAACTAGTAAGCCTCAATATGATCTTACTAGTGAACTAGTGGGCACATTTATGGCCTTACGTGTTCACTAGTAAGCGTCAAAATGACCTTACTAGTGAAATAGTGAGCATTTTGTGGCTTACATGTTAACTAGTAAGCGTCAAAATTATCTTACTAGTGAACTAGTGGGCGTTTTGTGGCTTACATGTTCACTAGTAAGCCTCAAAATGATCTTACTAGTGAACTAGTGGGCGTTTTGTGGCTTACATGTCAACTAGTAAGCTCAAAATGATCTTACTAGTGAACTAGTGGGCACATTCATGGCCTTACATGTTCACTAGTAAGCGTCAAAATGATCTTACTAGTGAACTAGTGGGCACATTTATGGCCTTACATGTTCACTAGTAAGCGTCAAAATGATCTTACTAGTGAATTAGTGGCCGTTTTGCGGGTTACATGTCAACGAGTAAGCCTCACAATGATCTTACTAGTGAACTAGTGGGCGGTTTGTGGCTTACATGTTCACTAGTAAGCGTCAAAATGACCTTACTAGTGAACTAGTGGGCGTTTTGTGGCTTACATGTTCACTAGTAAGCGTCAAAATTACCTTACTAGTGAACTAGTGAGCGTTTTGTGGCTTACATGTTCACTAGTAAGCGTCAAAATTATCTTACTAGTGAACTAGTGGGCGTTTTGTGGCTTACATGTTCACTAGTAAGGGTCAAAATGACCTTACTAGTGAAATAGTGGGCGTTTGTGGCTTACATGTTCACTAGTAAGCATCAAAATGACCTTACTAGTGAATTAGTGAGAATTTGTGGCTTACATGTCAACTAGTAAGCCTCAAAATGATCTTACTAGTTAACTAGTGGGCGTTTTGTGGCTTACATGTTCACTAGTAAGCCTAAAAATGACCTTACTAGTGAACTAGTGGGCACATTTATGGCCTTACATATTCACTAGTAAGCGTCAAAATTATCTTACTAGTGAACTAGTGGGCATTTTGCGGCTTGCAAGTCAACAAGTAAGCCTCAAAATGTTCTTACTAGTGAACTAATGGACGTTTTGTGGCTTACATGTTCACTAGTAAGCGTCAAAATGACCTTACTAGTGAACTAGTGAGCGTTTTGTGGCTTACATGTTCACTAGTAAGCGTCAAAATGATCTTACTAGTGAACTAGTGGGCGTTTTGCGGCTTACATGTTCACTAATAAGCGTCAAAATGATCTTACTAGTGAACTATTTGGCGTTTTCTGGCTTACATGTCAACTAGTAAGCCTCAAAATGATCTTACCAGTGAAATAGTGGGCACATTTATGACCTTACATGTTCACTAGTAAGCCTCAAAATGATCTTACTAGTGAACTAGTGGGCGTTTTGCGGCTTACATGTGAACTAGTAAGCCTCAAAATGACCTTACTAGTGAACTAGTGAGCGTTTTGTGGCTTACATGTCAACTAGTAAAACTCAAAATGACCTTACTAGTGAACTAGTGGGCACATGTATGGCCTTGCATTTTCACTAGTAAGCGTCAAAATGACCTTACTAGTGAACTAGTGGGCACATTTATGGCCTTACATGTTCACTAGTAAGCGTCAAAATGATCTTATTAGTGAACTACTGGGCGTTTTGCTGCTTACCTGTCAACTAGTAAGCCTCGAAATGATCTTACTAGTGAACTAGTGAGCGTTTTGCGGCTTACATGTCAACTAGTAAGCCTCAAAATGATCTTACGAGTGAACTAGTGGGCGTTTTGCATCTTACATGTCAACTAGTAAGCGTCAAAATGATCTTACTAGTGAATTAGTGAGCGTTTTGTGGCTTACATGTCAACTAGTAAGCCTCAAAATGATCTTACTAGTGAACTAGTGGGGGTTTTGTGGCTTACATGTTCACTAGTAAGTGTCAAAATGACCTTACTAGTAAACTAGTGGGCGTTTTGTGGCTTACATGTTCACTAGTAAGCCTCAAAATGATCTTACTAGTGAACTAGTGGGGGTTTTGTGGCTTACATGTTCACTAGTAAGTGTCAAAATGACCTTACTAGTGAACTAGTGGGCGTTTTGTGGCTTACATGTCAACTAGTAAGCCTCAAAATGATCTTACTAGTGAACTAGTGGGCACATTTATGGCCTTACATGTTCACTAGTAAGCGTCAAAATGATCTTACTAGTGAACTAGTGGGCGTTTTGCGGCTTACATGTTCACTAATAAGCGTCAAAATGATCTTACTAGTGAACTAGTGGGCGTTTTGTGGCTTACATGTCAACTAGTAAAACTCAAAATGACCTTACTAGTGAACTAGTGGGCACATTTATGGCCTTACATGTTCACTAGTAAGCGTCAAAATGATCTTATTAGTGAACTACTGGGCGTTTTGCTGCTTACATGTCAACTAGTAAGCCTCAAAATGATCTTACTAGTGAACTAGTGAGCGTTTTGCGGCTTACATGTCAACTAGTAAGCCTCAAAATGATCTTACGAGTGAACTAGTGGGCGTTTTGCATCTTACATGTCAACTAGTAAGCGTCAAAATGATCTTACTAGTGAATTAGTGAGCGTTTTGTGGCTTACATGTCAACTAGTAAGCCTCAAAATGATCTTACTAGTTAACTAGTGGGCGTTTTGTGGCTTACATGTTCACTAGTAAGCCTAAAAATGACCTTACTAGTGAACTAGTGGGCATATTTATGGCCTTACATATTCACTAGTAAGCATCAAAATGATCTTACTAGTGAACTAGTGGACGTTTTGTGGCTTACATGTTCACTAGTAAGCGTCAAAATGACCTTACTAGTGAACTAGTGAGCGTTTTGTGGCTTACATGTTCAAGAGTAAGCGTCAAAATGACCTTACTAGTGAACTAGTGGGCGTTTTGTGGCTTACATGTCAACTCGTAAGCCTCAAAATGATCTTAATAGTGAAATAGTGGGCACATTTATGGCCTTACATGTTCACTAGTAAGCCTCAAAATGATCTTACTAGTAAACTAGTGGGCGTTTTGCGGCTTACGTGTCAACTAGTAAGCCTCAAAATGATCTTACTAGTGAACTAGTGGGGGTTTTGTGGCTTACATGTTCACTAGTAAGTGTCAAAATGACCTTACTAGTGAACTAGTGGGCGTTTTGTGGCTTACATGTTCACTAGTAAGCCTCAAAATGATCTTACTAGTGAACTAGTGGGCGTTTTGTATCTTACATGTTCACTAGTAAGCGTCAAAATGATCTTACTAGTGAACTAGTGGGCGTTTTGTGGCTTACATGTCAACTAGTAAGCCTCAAAATGATCTTACTAGTGAACTAGTGGGCACATTTATGGCCTTACATGTTCACTAGTAAGCGTCAAAATGATCTTACTAGTGAACTAGTGGGCGTTTTGCGGCTTACATGTTCACTAATAAGCGTCAAAATGATCTTACTAGTGAACTAGTGGGCGTTTTGTGGCTTACATGTCAACTAGTAAGCCTCAAAATGATCTTACCAGTGAAATAGTGGGCACATTTATGACCTTACATGTTCACTAGTAAGCCTCAAAATGATCTTACTAGTGAACTAGTGGGCGTTTTGCGGCTTACATGTCAACTAGTAAGCCTCAAAATGACCTTACTAGTGAACTAGAGAGCGTTTTGTGGCTTACATGTTCACTAGTAAGCATCAAAATGATCTTACTAGTGAACTAGTGGGCGTTTTGTGGCTTACATGTTCACTCGTAAGTGTCAAAATGACCTTACTAGTGAACTAGTGGGCGTTTTGTGTCTTACATGTTCACTAGTAAGCGTCAAAATGATCTTACTAGTGAACTAGTGGGCGTTTTGTGGCTTACATGTCAACTAGTAAGCCTCAAAATGATCTTACTAGTGAACTAGTGGGCACATTTATGGCCTTACCTGTTCACTAGTAAACGTCAAAATTATCTTACTAGTGAACTAGTGGGCACATTTATGGCCTTACATGTTCACTAGTAAGCGTCAAAATGATCTTACTAGTGAACTAGTGGGCACATATATGGCCTTACATGTCAACTAGTAAGCCTCAAAATGATCTTACAAGTGAACTAGTGGGCACATTTATGGCCTTACATTGTCACTAGTAAGCCTCAAAATGATCTTACTAGTGAACTAGTGGGGGTTTTGTCGATTACATGTTCACTAGTAAGTGTCAAAATGACCTTACTAGTGAACTAATGGGCGTTTTGTGGCTTACATGTCAACTAGTAAGCCTCAAAATGATCTTACTAGTGAACTAGTGGGCACATTTATGGCCTTACATGTTCACTAGTAAGCGCCAAAATGATCTTACTAGTGAACTAGTGGGCGTTTTGCGGCTTACATGTTCACTAATAAGCGTCAAAATGATCTTACTAGTGAACTAGTGGGCGTTTTGTGGCTTACATGTCAACTAGTAAGCCTCAAAATGATCTTACCAGTGAAATAGTGGGCACATTTATGACCTTACATGTTCACTAGTAAGCGTCAAAATGATCTTATTAGTGAACTACTGGGCGTTTTGCTGCTTACATGTCAACTAGTAAGCCTCAAAATGATCTTACTAGTGAACTAGTGAGCGTTTTGCGGCTTACATGTCAACTAGTAAGCCTCAAAATGATCTTACGAGTGAACTAGTGGGCGTTTTGCATCTTACATGTCAACTAGTAAGCGTCAAAATGATCTTACTAGTGAATTAGTGAGCGTTTTGTGGCTTACATGTCAACTAGTAAGCCTCAAAATGATCTTACTAGTTAACTAGTGGGCGTTTTGTGGCTTACATGTTCACTAGTAAGCCTAAAAATGACCTTACTAGTGAACTAGTGGGCATATTTATGGCCTTACATGTTCACTAGTAAGCGTCAAAATGATCTTACGAGTGAACTAGTGGGCGTTTTGCATCTTACATGTCAACTAGTAAGCGTCAAAATGATCTTACTAGTGAATTAGTGAGCGTTTTGTGGCTTACATGTCAACTAGTAAGCCTCAAAATGATCTTACTAGTGAACTAGTGGGGGTTTTGTGGCTTACATGTTCACTAGTAATTGTCAAAATGACCTTACTAGTAAACTAGTGGGCGTTTTGTGGCTTACATGTTCACTAGTAAGCCTCAAAATGATCTTACTAGTGAACTAGTGGGGGTTTTGTGGCTTACATGTTCACTAGTAAGTGTCAAAATGACCTTACTAGTGAACTAGTGGGCGTTTTGTGGCTTACATGTCAACTAGTAAGCCTCAAAATGATCTTACTAGTGAACTAGTGGGCACATTTATGGCCTTACATGTTCACTAGTAAGCGTCAAAATGATCTTACTAGTGAACTAGTGGACGTTTTGCGGCTTACATGTTCACTAATAAGCGTCAAAATGATCTTACTAGTGAACTAGTGGGCGTTTTGTGGCTTACATGTCAACTAGTAAAACTCAAAATGACCTTACTAGTGAACTAGTGGGCACATTTATGGCCTTACATGTTCACTAGTAAGCGTCAAAATGATCTTATTAGTGAACTACTGGGCGTTTTGCTGCTTACATGTCAACTAGTAAGCCTCAAAATGATCTTACTAGTGAACTAGTGAGCGTTTTGCGGCTTACATGTCAACTAGTAAGCCTCAAAATGATCTTACGAGTGAACTAGTGGGCGTTTTGCATCTTACATGTCAACTAGTAAGCGTCAAAATGATCTTACTAGTGAATTAGTGAGCGTTTTGTGGCTTACATGTCAACTAGTAAGCCTCAAAATGATCTTACTAGTTAACTAGTGGGCGTTTTGTGGCTTACATGTTCACTAGTAAGCCTAAAAATGACCTTACTAGTGAACTAGTGGGCATATTTATGGCCTTACATATTCACTAGTAAGCATCAAAATGATCTTACTAGTGAACTAGTGGACGTTTTGTGGCTTACATGTTCACTAGTAAGCGTCAAAATGACCTTACTAGTGAACTAGTGAGCGTTTTGTGGCTTACATGTTCAAGAGTAAGCGTCAAAATGACCTTACTAGTGAACTAGTGGGCGTTTTGTGGCTTACATGTCAACTCGTAAGCCTCAAAATGATCTTAATAGTGAAATAGTGGGCACATTTATGGCCTTACATGTTCACTAGTAAGCCTCAAAATGATCTTACTAGTAAACTAGTGGGCGTTTTGCGGCTTACGTGTCAACTAGTAAGCCTCAAAATGATCTTACTAGTGAACTAGTGGGGGTTTTGTGGCTTACATGTTCACTAGTAAGTGTCAAAATGACCTTACTAGTGAACTAGTGGGCGTTTTGTGGCTTACATGTTCACTAGTAAGCCTCAAAATGATCTTACTAGTGAACTAGTGGGCGTTTTGTATCTTACATGTTCACTAGTAAGCGTCAAAATGATCTTACTAGTGAACTAGTGGGCGTTTTGTGGCTTACATGTCAACTAGTAAGCCTCAAAATGATCTTACTAGTGAACTAGTGGGCGTTTTGTGGCTTACATGTCAACTAGTAAGCCTCAAAATGATCTTACTAGTGAACTAGTGGGCACATTTATGGCCTTACCTGTTCACTAGTAAACGTCAAAATTATCTTACTAGTGAACTAGTGGGCACATTTATGGCCTTACATGTTCACTAGTAAGCGTCAAAATGATCTTACTAGTGAACTAGTGGGCGTTTTGCGGCTTACATGTTCACTAATAAGCGTCAAAATGATCTTACTAGTGAACTAGTGGGCGTTTTGTGGCTTACATGTCAACTAGTAAGCCTCAAAATGATCTTACCAGTGAAATAGTGGGCACATTTATGACCTTACATGTTCACTAGTAAGCCTCAAAATGATCTTACTAGTGAACTAGTGGGCGTTTTGCGGCTTACATGTCAACTAGTAAGCCTCAAAATGACCTTACTAGTGAACTAGAGAGCGTTTTGTGGCTTACATGTTCACTAGTAAGCATCAAAATGATCTTACTAGTGAACTAGTGGGCGTTTTGTGGCTTACATGTTCACTCGTAAGTGTCAAAATGACCTTACTAGTGAACTAGTGGGCGTTTTGTGTCTTACATGTTCACTAGTAAGCGTCAAAATGATCTTACTAGTGAACTAGTGGGCGTTTTGTGGCTTACATGTCAACTAGTAAGCCTCAAAATGATCTTACTAGTGAACTAGTGGGCACATTTATGGCCTTACATGTTCACTAGTAAGCGTCAAAATTATCTTACTAGTGAACTAGTGGGCACATTTATGGCCTTACATGTTCACTAGTAAGTGTCAAAATGATCTTACTAGTGAACTAGTGGGCACATATATGGCCTTACATGTCAACTAGTAAGCCTCAAAATGATCTTACAAGTGAACTAGTGGGCACATTTATGGCCTTACATTGTCACTAGTAAGCCTCAAAATGATCTTACTAGTGGGTACATTTATGGCGTTACATTGTCACTAGTAAGCTCAAAATGATCTTACTAGTGAACTAGTGGGCATATTTATGGCCTTACATGTTCACTCGTAAGCGTCAAAATGATCTTACTAGTGAACTAGTGGGCGTTTTGCGGCTTACATGTCAACTAGTAAGCCTCAAAATGACCTTACTAGTGAACTAGAGAGCGTTTTGTGGCTTACATGTTCACTAGTAAGCATCAAAATGATCTTACTAGTGAACTAGTGGGCGTTTTGTGGCTTACATGTTCACTCGTAAGTGTCAAAATGACCTTACTAGTGAACTAGTGGGCGTTTTGTGTCTTACATGTTCACTAGTAAGCGTCAAAATGATCTTACTAGTGAACTAGTGGGCGTTTTGTGGCTTACATGTGAACTAGTAAGCCTCAAAATGATCTTACTAGTGAACTAGTGGGCACATTTATGGCCTTACATGTTCACTAGTAAGCGTCAAAATTATCTTACTAGTGAACTAGTGGGCACATTTATGGCCTTACATGTTCACTAGTAAGCGTCAAAATGATCTTACTAGTGAACTAGTGGGCACATATATGGCCTTACATGTCAACTAGTAAGCCTCAAAATGATCTTACAAGTGAACTAGTGGGCACATTTATGGCCTTACATTGTCACTAGTAAGCCTCAAAATGATCTTACTAGTGGGTACATTTATGGCGTTACATTGTCACTAGTAAGCTCAAAATGATCTTACTAGTGAACTAATGGGCACATTTATGGCCTTACATGTTCACTAGTAAGCGTCAAAATGATCTTTTTAGTGAACTAGTGGGCGTTTTGCGGCTTACATGTCAACTAGTAAGCCTCAAAATGATCTTACTAGTGAACTAGTGGGCGTTTTGCGGCTTACATGTTCACTCGTAAGCGTCAAAATGATCTTACTAGTGAACTAGTGGGCGTTTTGCGGCTTACATGTCAACTAGTAAGCCTCAAAATGATCTTACTAGTGAACTAGTGGGCGTTTCGTGGCTTACGTGTTCACTACTAAGTGTCAAAATGACCTTACAAGTGAACTAGTGAGCGTTTTGTGGCTTACATGTTCACTAGTAAACATCAAAATGATCTTACTTGTGAAGTAGTGGGCGTTTTGTGGCTTACATGTTCAATAGTAAGCCTCAAAATGATCTTAATTGTTAACTAGTGGGCGTTTTGCGGCTTACATGTCAACTAGTAAGCCTCAAAATGATCTAACTAGTGAATTAGTGGGCGTTTTGCGGGTTACATGTCAACGAGTAAGCCTCACAATGATCTTACTAGTGAACTAGTGGGCACATTTATGGCCTTACATGTTCACTAGTAAGCGTCACAATGATCTTACTAGTGAACGAGCGGGCACATTTATGGCCTTACATGATCACTAGTAAGCGTCAAAATGATCTTACGAGTGAACTAGTGGCGTTTTGCGGCTTATATGTCAACTAGTAAGCCTCAAAATGATCTTACTAGTGAACTAGTGGGCGTTTTGTGGCTTACATGCCAACTAGTAAGCGTCAAAATTATCTTACGAGTGAACGAGTGGGCGTTTTGCGGCTTACATGTTCACTAGTAAGCATCAAAATGATCTTACTAGTGAACTAGTGGGCGTTTTGTTGCTTACATGTTCACTCGTTAGTGTCAAAATGACCTTACTAGTGAACTAGTGGGCGTTTTGTGGCTTACATGTTCACTAATAAGCGTCAAAATGATCTTACTAGTGAACAAGTGGGCACATTTATGGCCTTACACGTTCACTAGTAAGCGTCAAAATAATCTTACTAGTGAACTAGTGGGCGTTTTGTGGCTTACATGTCAACTAGTAAGCGTCAAAATGATCTTACGAGTGAACGAGTGGGCGTTTTGTGGCTTACATGTTCAATGGTAAGCGTCAAAATGACATTACAAGTGAACTAGTTAGTGTTTTGTGGCTTACATGTTCACTATTAAGCGTCAAAATGAACTTACTAGTGAACTAGTTAGTGTTTTGCGGCTTACATGTCAACTAGTAAGCCTCAAAATGATCTTACGAGTGAACGGGTGGGCGTTTTGCGGCTTACATGTGAACTAGTAAGCCTCAAGATGACCTTACTAGTGAACTACTGGGCGTTTTGCGGCGTACATGTCAACTAGTAAGCCTCAAAATGATGTTACTAGTGAACTAGTGGGCGTTTTGTGGCTTACATGTCAACTAGTAAGCCTCAAAATGATCTTACTAGTGAACTAGTGGGCACATTTATGGCCTTACATGTTCACTAGTAAGCGTCAAAATAATCTTACTTGTGAACTAGTGGGCGTTTTGTGGCTTACATGTCAACTAGTAAGAGTCAAAATGATCTTACGAGTGAACGAGTGGGCGTTTTGCGGCTTACATGTGAACTAGTAAGCCTCAAGATGACCTTACTAGTGAACTAGTGAGCGTTTTGTGGCTTAGTTGTTCACTAGTAAGCATCAAAATGATCTTACTAGTGAACTAGTGGGCGTTTTGTGGCTTACATGTTCACTCGTAAGTGTCAAAATGACCTTACTAGTGAACTAGTGGGCGTTTTCTGGCTTACATGTTCACTAGTAAGCGTCAAAATGAACTTACTAGTGAACTACTGGGCGTTTTGTGGCTTACATGTCAACTAGTAAGCCTCAAAATGATCTTACTAGTGAACTAGTGGGCACATTTATGGCCTTAGATGTTCACTAGTAAGCGTCAAAATTATCTTACTAGTGAACTAGTGGGCACATTTATGGCCTTACATGTCAACTAGTAAGCCTCAAAATGATCTTACTAGTGAACTAGTGGGCACATTTATGGCCTTACATTGTCACTAGTAAGCCTCAAAATGATCTTACTAGTGAACTAGTGGGCACATTTATGGCTTACATGTCAACTAGTAAGCCTCAAAATGATCTTACTAGGGAACTAGTGGGCGTTTTGTGGCTTACGTGTTCACTAGTAAGTGTCAAAATGACCTTACAAGTGAACTAGTGAGCGTTTTGTGGCTTACATGCTCACTAGTAAGCATCAAAATGATCTTATTTGTGAAGTAGTGGGCGTTTTGTGGCTTACATGTTCAATAGTAAGCCTCAAAATGATCTTAATTGTGAACTAGTGGGCGTTTTGCGGCTTACATGTCAACTAGTAAGCCTCAAAATGATCTTACGAGTGAACTAGTGGGCGTTTTGCGGCTTACATGTCAACTAGTAAGCCTCAAAATGATCTTACTAGTGAACTAGTGGGCACATTTATGGCCTTACATGTCAACTAGTAAGCCTCAAAATGATCTTACAAGTGAACTAGTGGGCACATTTATGGCCTTACATTGTCACTAGTAAGCCTCAAAATGATCTTACTAGTGAACTAGTGGGCGTTTTGTGGCTTACATGTCAACTAGTAAGCCTCAAAATGATCTTACTAGGGAACTAGTGGGCGTTTTGTGGCTTACGTTTTCACTAGTAAGTGTCAAAATGACCTTACAAGTGAACTAGTGAGCGTTTTGTGGCTTACATGTTCACTAGTAAGCATCAAAATGATCTTACTTGTGAAGTAGTGGGCGTTTTGTGGCTTACATGTTCAATAGTAAGCCTCAAAATGATCTTAATTGTGAACTAGTGGGCGTTTTGCGGCTTACATGTCAACTAGTAAGTGTCAAAATGTCCTTACAAGTGAACTAGTGAGCGTTTTGTGGCTTACATGTTCACTAGTAAGCCTCAAAATGATCTTACTAGGGAACTAGTGGGCGTTTTGTGGCTTACGTGTTCACTAGTAAGTGTCAAAATGATCTTACGAGTGAACTAGTGGGCGTTTTGCGGCTTACATGTCAACTAGTAAGCCTCAAAATGATCTTACGAGTGAACTAGTGGGCGTTTTGCGGCTTACATGTCAACTAGTAAGCCTCAAAATGATCTTACGAGTGAACGGGTGGGCGTTTTGCGGCTTACATGTGAACTAGTAAGCCTCAAGATGACCTTACTAGTGAACTCGTGAGTGTTTTGTGGCTTACATGTTCACTACTAAGCGTCAAAATGATCTTACTAGTGAACTAGTGAGTGTTTTGTGGCTTACATGTTCACTAGTAAGCGTCAGAATGACCGTACTAGTGAACTAGTGAGTGTTTTGTGGCTTACATGTTCACTAGTAAGCGTCAAAATGATCTTACTAGTGAACTAGTGGGCGTTTTGTGGCTTACATGTTCACTAGTAAGCGTCAAAATGATCTTACTACTGAACTAGTGGGCACAGTTATAGCCTTACATGTTCACTAGTAAGCGTCAAAATGATCTTTTTAGTGAACTAGTGGGCGTTTTGCGGCTTACATGTCAACTAGTAAGCCTCAAAATGATCTTACTAGTGAACTTGTGGGCGTTTTACAGCTTACATGTCAACTAGTAAGCCTCAAAATGATCTTACGAGTGAACGGGTGGGCGTTTTGCGGCTTACATGTGAACTAGTAAGCCTCAAGATGACCTTACTAGTGAACTAGTGGGCGTTTTGTGGCTTACATGTTCACTAGTAAGCGTCAAAATGACCTTACTAGTGAATTTGTGAGTGTTTTGTGGCTTACATGTTCACTATTAAGCGTCAAAATGATCTTACTAGTGAACGAGTGGGTGTTTTGTGGCTTACATGTTCACTAGTAAGCGTCAACAAGACCTTACTAGTTAACTAGTGAGCGTTTTGAGGCTTACACCTTCACTAGTAAGCGTCAAAATGATCTTACTAGTGAACTAGTGGGCGTTCTGTGGCTTACATGTTCACTAGTGAGCCTCAAAATTATCTTACTAGTGAACTAGTGGGCGTTTTGTGGCTTACATGTCAACTAGTAAGCCTCAAAATGATCTTACTAGTGAACTAGTGGGCACAGTTATTGCCTTACATGTTCACTAGTAAGCGTCAAAATGATCTTACTAGTGAACTAGTGGGCGTTTTGTGGCTTACATGTCAACTAGTAAAAACTAAAAATGACCTTACTAGTGAACTGGTGGGCACATTTATGGCCTTACATGTTCACGAGTAAGCATCAAAATGACCTTACTAGTGAACTAGTGGGCGTTTTGTGGCTTACATGTCAACTAGTAAGCCTCAAAATGATCTTACTAGTGAACTAGTGGGCACATTTATGGCCTTACATGTTCACTAGTAAGCGTCAAAATTATCTTACTAGTGAACTAGTGGGCACAATTATGGCCTTACTTGTTCACTAGTAAGCGTCAAAATGATCTTACTAGTGAACTAGTGGGCTTTTTGTGGCTTACATGTTCACTAGTAAGCCAATAGGATACCGTTACATGTTTTCGTAATCATCCTTATTTGCATGTAATGCAAGTACAGTGTAATGTCACGAGCACTACAAGTGGGCACATTTATGGCCTTACATGTTCACTAGTAAGCGTCAAAATGATCTTACTAGTGAACTAGTGGGCACATTGATGGCCTTACATGTTCACTAGTAAGCGTCAAAATGATCTTAATAGTGAACTAGTGGGCGTTTTGCGGCTTACATGTTCACTAATAAGCGTCAAAATGATCTTACTAGTGAACTAGTGGGCGTTTTGTGGCTTACATGTCAACTAGTAAGCCTCAAAATGATCTTACCAGTGAAATAGTGGGCACATTTATGACCTTACATGTTCACTAGTAAGCCTCAAAATGATCTTACTAGTGAACTAGTGGGCGTTTTGCGGCTTACATGTAAACTAGTAAGCCTCAAAATGACCTTACTAGTGAACTAGTGAGCGTTTTGTGGCTTACATGTCAACTAGTAAGCGTCAAAATGATCTTACGAGTGAACGAGTGGGCGTTTTGCGGCTTACATGTGAACTAGTAAGCCTCAAGATGACCTTACTAGTGAACTAGAGAGCGTTTTGTGGCTTACATGTTCACTAGTAAGCATCAAAATGATCTTACTAGCGAACTAGTGGGCGTTTTGCGGCTTACATGTTCACTCGTAAGTGTCAAAATGACCTTACTAGTGAACTAGTGGGCGTTTTGTGTCTTACATTTTCACTAGTAAGCGTCAAAATGATCTTACTAGTGAACTAGTGGGCGTTTTGTGGCTTACATGTCAACTAGTAAGCCTCAAAATGATCTTACTAGTGAACTAGTGGGCACATTTATGGCCTTACATGTTCACTAGTAAGCGTCAAAATTATCTTACTAGTGAACTAGTGGGCACATTTATGGCCTTACATGTTCACTAGTAAGCGTCAAAATGATCTTACTAGTGAACTAGTGGGCGTTTTGTGGCTTACATGTCAACTAGTAAGCCTCAAAATGATCTTACTAGTGAACTAGTGGGCACATTTATGGCCTTACATGTTCACTAGTAAGCGTCAAAATTATCTTACTAGTGAACTAGTGGGCACATTTATGGCCTTACATGTCAACTAGTAAGCCTCAAAATGATCTTACAAGTGAACTAGTGGGCACATTTATGGCCTTACATTGTCACTAGTAAGCCTCAAAATGATCTTACTAGTGGGTACATTTATGGCGTTACATTGTCACTAGTAAGCTCAAAATGATCTTACTAGTGAACTAGTGGGCATATTTATGGCCTTACATGTTCACTCGTAAGCGTCAAAATGATCTTACTAGTGAACTAGTGGGCGTTTTGCGGCTTACATGTCAACTAGTAAGCCTCAAAATGATCTTACTAGTGAACTAGTGGGCGTTTCGTGGCTTACGTGTTCACTACTAAGTGTCAAAATGACCTTACAAGTGAACTAGTGAGCGTTTTGTGGCTTACATGTTCACAAGTAAGCATCAAAATGATCTTACTTGTGAAGTAGTGGGCGTTTTGCGGCTTACATGTCAACTAGTAAGCCTCAAAATGATCTTACTAGTGAACTAGTGGGCACATTTATGGCCTTACATGTTCACTAGTAAGCGTCACAATGATCTTACTAGTGAACGAGCGGGCACATTTATGGCCTTACATGATCACTAGTAAGCGTCAAAATGATCTTACGAGTGAACTAGTGGCGTTTTGTGGCTTAAATGCCAACTAGTAAGCGTCAAAATTATCTTACGAGTGAACGAGTGGGCGTTTTGCGGCTTACATGTTCACTAGTAAGCATCAAAATGATCTTACTAGTGAACTAGTGGCCGTTTTGTTGCTTACATGTTCACTCGTTAGTGTCAAAATGACCTTACTAGTGAACTAGTGGGCGTTTTGTGGCTTACATGTTCACTAATAAGCGTCAAAATGATCTTACTAGTGAACAAGTGGGCACAATTATGGCCTTACATGTTCACTAGTAAGCGTCAAAATAATCTTACTAGTGAACTAGTGGGCGTTTTGTGGCTTACATGTCAACTAGTAAGCGTCAAAATGATCTTACGAGTGAACGAGTGGGCGTTTTGTGGCTTACATGTTCACTAGTAAGCGTCAAAATGACCTTACAAGTGAACTAGTTAGTGTTTTGTGGCTTACATGTTCACTAGTAAGCGTCAAAATGACCTTACTAGTGAACGGGTGGGCGTTTTGCGGCTTACATGTGAACTAGTAAGCGTCAAAATGACCTTACGAGTGAACTAGTGGGCACATTTATGGCCTTACATGTTCTCTAGTAAGCCTCAAGATGACCTTACTAGTGAACTACTGGGCGCTTTGCGGCGTACATGTCAACTAGTAAGCCTCAAAATGATGTTACTAGTGAACTAGTGGGCGTTTTGTGGCTTACATGTCAACTAGTAAGCCTCAAAACGATCTTACTAGTGAACTAGTGGGCACATTTATGGCCTTACCTGTTCACTAGTAAGCGTCAAAATAATCTTACTAGTGAACTAGTGGGCGTTTTGTGGCTTACATGTCAACTAGTAAGCCTCAAGATGACCTTACTAGTGAACTACTGGGCGTTTTGCGGCGTACATGTCAACTAGTAAGCCTCAAAATGATGTTACTAGTGAACTAGTGGGCGTTTTGTGGCTTACATGTCAACTAGTAAGCCTCAAAATGATCTTACTAGTGAACTAGTGGGCACATTTATGGCCTTACCTGTTCACTAGTAAGCGTCAAAATAATCTTACTAGTGAACTAGTGGGCGTTTTGTGGCTTACATGTCAACTAGTAAGCCTCAAGATGACCTTACTAGTGAACTACTGGGCGTTTTGCGGCGTACATGTCAACTAGTAAGCCTCAAAATGATGTTACTAGTGAACTAGTGGGCGTTTTGTGGCTTACATGTCAACTAGTAAGCCTCAAAATGATCTTACTAGTGAACTAGTGGGCACATTTATGGCCTTACATGTTCACTAGTAAGCGTCAAAATAATCTTACTTGTGAACTAGTGGGCGTTTTGTGGCTTACATGTCAACTAGTAAGAGTCAAAATGATCTTACGAGTGAACGAGTGGGCGTTTTGCGGCTTACATGTGAACTAGTAAGCCTCAAGATGACCTTACTAGTGAACTAGTGAGCGTTTTGTGGCTTACTTGTTCACTAGTAAGCATCAAAATGATCTTACTAGTGAACTAGTGGGCGTTTTGTGGCTTACATGTTCACTCGTAAGTGTCAAAATGACCTTACTAGTGAACTAGTGGGCGTTTTCTGGCTTACATGTTCACTAGTAAGCGTCAAAATGATCTTACTAGTGAACTAGTGGGCGTTTTGTGGCTTACATGTCAACTAGTAAGCCTCAAAATGATCTTACTAGGGAACTAGTGGGCGTTTTGTGGCTTACGTGTTCACTAGTAAGTGTCAAAATGACCTTACAAGTGAACTAGTGAGCGTTTTGTGGCTTACATGTTCACTAGTAAGCATCAAAATGATCTTACTTGTGAAGTAGTGGGCGTTTTGTGGCTTACATGTTCAATAGTAAGCCTCAAAATGATCTTACGAGTGAACTAGTGGGCGTTTTGCGGCTTACATGTCAACTCGTAAGCCTCAAAATGATCTTACGAGTGAACTAGTGGGCGTTTTGCGGCTTACATGTCAACTAGTAAGCCTCAAAATGATCTTACGAGTGAACTAGTGGGCGTTTTGCGGCTTACATGTCAACTAGTAAGCCTCAAAATGATCTTACGAGTGAACGGGTGGGCGTTTTGCGGCTTACATGTGAACTAGTAAGCCTCAAGATGACCTTACTAGTGAACTCGTGAGTGTTTTGTGGCTTACATGTTCACTACTAAGCGTCAAAATGATCTTACTAGTGAACTAGTGAGTGTTTTGTGGCTTACATGTTCACTAGTAAGCGTCCGAATGACCGTACTAGTGAGCGTTTTGTGTTTTACATGTTCACTAGTAAGTGTCAAAATGACCTTACTAGTGAACTAGTGAGTGTTTTGTGGCTTACATGTTCACTAGTAAGCGTCAAAATGATCTTACTACTGAACTAGTGGGCACAGTTATAGCCTTACATGTTCACTAGTAAGCGTCAAAATGATCTTTTTAGTGAACTAGTGGGCGTTTTGCGGCTTACATGTCAACTAGTAAGCCTCAAAATGATCTTACTAGTGAACTAGTGGGCGTTTTACAGCTTACATGTCAACTAGTAAGCCTCAAAATGATCTTAGGAGTGAACGGGTGGGCGTTTTGCGGCTTACATGTGAACTAGTAAGCCTCAAGATGACCTTACTAGTGAACTAGTGGGCGTTTTGTGGCTTACATGTCAACTAGTAAGCCTCAAAATGATCTTACTAGTGAACTAGTGGGCACATTTATGGCCTTACATGTTCACTAGTAAGCGTCAAAATTATCTTACTAGTGAACTAGTGGGCACATTTATGGCCTTACATGTCAACTAGTAAGCCTCAAAATGATCTTACAAGTGAACTAGTGGGCACATTTATGGCCTTACATTGTCACTAGTAAGCCTCAAAATGATCTTACTAGTGGGTACATTTATGGTGTTACATTGTCACTAGTAAGCTCAAAATTATCTTACTAGTGAACTAGTGGGCATATTTATGGCCTTACATGTTCACTCGTAAGCGTCAAAATGATCTTACTAGTGAACTAGTGGGCACATTTATGGCCTTACATGTTCACTAGTAAGCGTCACAATGATCTTACTAGTGAACGAGCGGGCACATTTATGGCCTTACATGATCACTAGTAAGCGTCAAAATGATCTTACGAGTGAACTAGTGGCGTTTTGTGGCTTAAATGCCAACTAGTAAGCGTCAAAATTATCTTACGAGTGAACGAGTGGGCGTTTTGCGGCTTACATGTTCACTAGTAAGCATCAAAATGATCTTACTAGTGAACTAGTGGGCGTTTTGTTGCTTACATGTTCACTCGTTAGTGTCAAAATGACCTTACTAGTGAACTAGTGGGCGTTTTGTGGCTTACATGTTCACTAATAAGCGTCAAAATGATCTTACTAGTGAACAAGTGGGCACAATTATGGCCTTACATGTTCACTAGTAAGCGTCAAAATGACCTTACAAGTGAACTAGTTAGTGTTTTGTGGCTTACATGTTCACTAGTAAGCGTCAAAATGACCTTACTAGTGAACGGGTGGGCGTTTTGCGGCTTACATGTGAACTAGTAAGCGTCAAAATGACCTTACGAGTGAACTAGTGGGCACATTTATGGCCTTACATGTTCTCTAGTAAGCCTCAAGATGACCTTACTAGTGAACTACTGGGCGCTTTGCGGCGTACATGTCAACTAGTAAGCCTCAAAATGATGTTACTAGTGAACTAGTGGGCGTTTTGTGGCTTACATGTCAACTAGTAAGCCTCAAAATGATCTTACTAGTGAACTAGTGGGCACATTTATGGCCTTACCTGTTCACTAGTAAGCGTCAAAATAATCTTACTAGTGAACTAGTGGGCGTTTTGTGGCTTACATGTCAACTAGTAAGCCTCAAGATGACCTTACTAGTGAACTACTGGGCGTTTTGCGGCGTACATGTCAACTAGTAAGCCTCAAAATGATGTTACTAGTGAACTAGTGGGCGTTTTGTGGCTTACATGTCAACTAGTAAGCCTCAAAATGATCTTACTAGTGAACTAGTGGGCACATTTATGGCCTTACATGTTCACTAGTAAGCGTCAAAATAATCTTACTTGTGAACTAGTGGGCGTTTTGTGGCTTACATGTCAACTAGTAAGAGTCAAAATGATCTTACGAGTGAACGAGTGGGCGTTTTGCGGCTTACATGTGAACTAGTAAGCCTCAAGATGACCTTACTAGTGAACTAGTGAGCGTTTTGTGGCTTACTTGTTCACTAGTAAGCATCAAAATGATCTTACTAGTGAACTAGTGGGCGTTTTGTGGCTTACATGTTCACTCGTAAGTGTCAAAATGACCTTACTAGTGAACTAGTGGGCGTTTTCTGGCTTACATGTTCACTAGTAAGCGTCAAAATGATCTTACTAGTGAACTAGTGGGCGTTTTGTGGCTTACATGTCAACTAGTAAGCCTCAAAATGATCTTACTAGGGAACTAGTGGGCGTTTTGTGGCTTACGTGTTCACTAGTAAGTGTCAAAATGACCTTACAAGTGAACTAGTGAGCGTTTTGTGGCTTACATGTTCACTAGTAAGCATCAAAATGATCTTACTTGTGAAGTAGTGGGCGTTTTGTGGCTTACATGTTCAATAGTAAGCCTCAAAATGATCTTACGAGTGAACTAGTGGGCGTTTTGCGGCTTACATGTCAACTCGTAAGCCTCAAAATGATCTTACGAGTGAACTAGTGGGCGTTTTGCGGCTTACATGTCAACTAGTAAGCCTCAAAATGATCTTACGAGTGAACTAGTGGGCGTTTTGCGGCTTACATGTCAACTAGTAAGCCTCAAAATGATCTTACGAGTGAACGGGTGGGCGTTTTGCGGCTTACATGTGAACTAGTAAGCCTCAAGATGACCTTACTAGTGAACTCGTGAGTGTTTTGTGGCTTACATGTTCACTACTAAGCGTCAAAATGATCTTACTAGTGAACTAGTGAGTGTTTTGTGGCTTACATGTTCACTAGTAAGCGTCCGAATGACCGTACTAGTGAGCGTTTTGTGTTTTACATGTTCACTAGTAAGTGTCAAAATGACCTTACTAGTGAACTAGTGAGTGTTTTGTGGCTTACATGTTCACTAGTAAGCGTCAAAATGATCTTACTACTGAACTAGTGGGCACAGTTATAGCCTTACATGTTCACTAGTAAGCGTCAAAATGATCTTTTTAGTGAACTAGTGGGCGTTTTGCGGCTTACATGTCAACTAGTAAGCCTCAAAATGATCTTACTAGTGAACTAGTGGGCGTTTTACAGCTTACATGTCAACTAGTAAGCCTCAAAATGATCTTAGGAGTGAACGGGTGGGCGTTTTGCGGCTTACATGTGAACTAGTAAGCCTCAAGATGACCTTACTAGTGAACTAGTGGGCGTTTTGTGGCTTACATGTCAACTAGTAAGCCTCAAAATGATCTTACTAGTGAACTAGTGGGCACATTTATGGCCTTACATGTTCACTAGTAAGCGTCAAAATTATCTTACTAGTGAACTAGTGGGCACATTTATGGCCTTACATGTCAACTAGTAAGCCTCAAAATGATCTTACAAGTGAACTAGTGGGCACATTTATGGCCTTACATTGTCACTAGTAAGCCTCAAAATGATCTTACTAGTGGGTACATTTATGGTGTTACATTGTCACTAGTAAGCTCAAAATTATCTTACTAGTGAACTAGTGGGCATATTTATGGCCTTACATGTTCACTCGTAAGCGTCAAAATGATCTTACTAGTGAACTAGTGGGCACATTTATGGCCTTACATGTTCACTAGTAAGCGTCACAATGATCTTACTAGTGAACGAGCGGGCACATTTATGGCCTTACATGATCACTAGTAAGCGTCAAAATGATCTTACGAGTGAACTAGTGGCGTTTTGTGGCTTAAATGCCAACTAGTAAGCGTCAAAATTATCTTACGAGTGAACGAGTGGGCGTTTTGCGGCTTACATGTTCACTAGTAAGCATCAAAATGATCTTACTAGTGAACTAGTGGGCGTTTTGTTGCTTACATGTTCACTCGTTAGTGTCAAAATGACCTTACTAGTGAACTAGTGGGCGTTTTGTGGCTTACATGTTCACTAATAAGCGTCAAAATGATCTTACTAGTGAACAAGTGGGCACAATTATGGCCTTACATGTTCACTAGTAAGCGTCAAAATAATCTTACTAGTGAACTAGTGGGCGTTTTGTGGCTTACATGTCAACTAGTAAGCGTCAAAATGATCTTACGAGTGAACGAGTGGGCGTTTTGTGGCTTACATGTTCACTAGTAAGCGTCAAAATGACCTTACAAGTGAACTAGTTAGTGTTTTGTGGCTTACATGTTCACTAGTAAGCGTCAAAATGACCTTACTAGTGAACGGGTGGGCGTTTTGCGGCTTACATGTGAACTAGTAAGCGTCAAAATGACCTTACGAGTGAACTAGTGGGCACATTTATGGCCTTACATGTTCTCTAGTAAGCCTCAAGATGACCTTACTAGTGAACTACTGGGCGCTTTGCGGCGTACATGTCAACTAGTAAGCCTCAAAATGATGTTACTAGTGAACTAGTGGGCGTTTTGTGGCTTACATGTCAACTAGTAAGCCTCAAAATGATCTTACTAGTGAACTAGTGGGCACATTTATGGCCTTACCTGTTCACTAGTAAGCGTCAAAATAATCTTACTAGTGAACTAGTGGGCGTTTTGTGGCTTACATGTCAACTAGTAAGCCTCAAGATGACCTTACTAGTGAACTACTGGGCGTTTTGCGGCGTACATGTCAACTAGTAAGCCTCAAAATGATGTTACTAGTGAACTAGTGGGCGTTTTGTGGCTTACATGTCAACTAGTAAGCCTCAAAATGATCTTACTAGTGAACTAGTGGGCACATTTATGGCCTTACATGTTCACTAGTAAGCGTCAAAATAATCTTACTTGTGAACTAGTGGGCGTTTTGTGGCTTACATGTCAACTAGTAAGAGTCAAAATGATCTTACGAGTGAACGAGTGGGCGTTTTGCGGCTTACATGTGAACTAGTAAGCCTCAAGATGACCTTACTAGTGAACTAGTGAGCGTTTTGTGGCTTACTTGTTCACTAGTAAGCATCAAAATGATCTTACTAGTGAACTAGTGGGCGTTTTGTGGCTTACATGTTCACTCGTAAGTGTCAAAATGACCTTACTAGTGAACTAGTGGGCGTTTTCTGGCTTACATGTTCACTAGTAAGCGTCAAAATGATCTTACTAGTGAACTAGTGGGCGTTTTGTGGCTTACATGTCAACTAGTAAGCCTCAAAATGATCTTACTAGGGAACTAGTGGGCGTTTTGTGGCTTACGTGTTCACTAGTAAGTGTCAAAATGACCTTACAAGTGAACTAGTGAGCGTTTTGTGGCTTACATGTTCACTAGTAAGCATCAAAATGATCTTACTTGTGAAGTAGTGGGCGTTTTGTGGCTTACATGTTCAATAGTAAGCCTCAAAATGATCTTACGAGTGAACTAGTGGGCGTTTTGCGGCTTACATGTCAACTCGTAAGCCTCAAAATGATCTTACGAGTGAACTAGTGGGCGTTTTGCGGCTTACATGTCAACTAGTAAGCCTCAAAATGATCTTACGAGTGAACTAGTGGGCGTTTTGCGGCTTACATGTCAACTAGTAAGCCTCAAAATGATCTTACGAGTGAACGGGTGGGCGTTTTGCGGCTTACATGTGAACTAGTAAGCCTCAAGATGACCTTACTAGTGAACTCGTGAGTGTTTTGTGGCTTACATGTTCACTACTAAGCGTCAAAATGATCTTACTAGTGAACTAGTGAGTGTTTTGTGGCTTACATGTTCACTAGTAAGCGTCCGAATGACCGTACTAGTGAGCGTTTTGTGTTTTACATGTTCACTAGTAAGTGTCAAAATGACCTTACTAGTGAACTAGTGAGTGTTTTGTGGCTTACATGTTCACTAGTAAGCGTCAAAATGATCTTACTACTGAACTAGTGGGCACAGTTATAGCCTTACATGTTCACTAGTAAGCGTCAAAATGATCTTTTTAGTGAACTAGTGGGCGTTTTGCGGCTTACATGTCAACTAGTAAGCCTCAAAATGATCTTACTAGTGAACTAGTGGGCGTTTTACAGCTTACATGTCAACTAGTAAGCCTCAAAATGATCTTAGGAGTGAACGGGTGGGCGTTTTGCGGCTTACATGTGAACTAGTAAGCCTCAAGATGACCTTACTAGTGAACTAGTGGGCGTTTTGTGGCTTACATGTCAACTAGTAAGCCTCAAAATGATCTTACTAGTGAACTAGTGGGCACATTTATGGCCTTACATGTTCACTAGTAAGCGTCAAAATTATCTTACTAGTGAACTAGTGGGCACATTTATGGCCTTACATGTCAACTAGTAAGCCTCAAAATGATCTTACAAGTGAACTAGTGGGCACATTTATGGCCTTACATTGTCACTAGTAAGCCTCAAAATGATCTTACTAGTGGGTACATTTATGGTGTTACATTGTCACTAGTAAGCTCAAAATGATCTTACTAGTGAACTAGTGGGCATATTTATGGCCTTACATGTTCACTCGTAAGCGTCAAAATGATCTTACTAGTGAACTAGTGCGCGTTTTGCGGCTTACATGTCAACTAGTAAGCCTCAAAATGATCTTACTAGTGAACTAGTGGGCGTTTCGTGGCTTACGTGTTCACTACTAAGTGTCAAAATGACCTTACAAGTGAACTAGTGAGCGTTTTGTGGCTTACATGTTCACTAGTAAGCATCAAAATGATCTTACTTGTGAAGTAGTGGGCGTTTTGCGGCTTACATGTCAACTAGTAAGCCTCAAAATGATCTTACTAGTGAACTAGTGGGCACATTTATGGCCTTACATGTTCACTAGTAAGCGTCACAAAGATCTTACTAGTGAACGAGCGGGCACATTTATGGCCTTACATGATCACTAGTAAGCGTCAAAATGATTTTACGAGTGAACTAGTGGCGTTTTGCGGCTTATATGTCAACTAGTAAGCCTCAAAATGATCTTACTAGTGAACTAGTGGGCGTTTTGTGGCTTAAATGCCAACTAGTAAGCGTCAAAATTATCTTACGAGTGAACGAGTGGGCGTTTTGCGGCTTACATGTTCACTAGTAAGCATCAAAATGATCTTACTAGTGAACTAGTGGGCGTTTTGTTGCTTACATGTTCACTCGTTAGTGTCAAAATGACCTTACTAGTGAACTAGTGGGCGTTTTGTGGCTTACATGTTCACTAATAAGCGTCAAAATGATCTTACTAGTGAACAAGTGGGCACATTTATGGCCTTACATGTTCACTAGTAAGCGTCAAAATAATCTTACTAGTGAACTAGTGGGCGTTTTGTGGCTTACATGTCAACTAGTAAGCGTCAAAATGATCTTACGAGTGAACGAGTGGGCGTTTTGTGGCTTACATGTTCACTAGTAAGCGTCAAAATGACCTTACAAGTGAACTAGTTAGTGTTTTGTGGCTTACATGTTCACTAGTAAGCGTCAAAATGACCTTACTAGTGAACGGGTGGGCGTTTTGCGGCTTACATGTGAACTAGTAAGCGTCAAAATGACCTTACGAGTGAACTAGTGGGCACATTTATGGCCTTACATGTTCTCTAGTAAGCCTCAAGATGACCTTACTAGTGAACTACTGGGCGCTTTGCGGCGTACATGTCAACTAGTAAGCCTCAAAATGATGTTACTAGTGAACTAGTGGGCGTTTTGTGGCTTACATGTCAACTAGTAAGCCTCAAAATGATCTTACTAGTGAACTAGTGGGCACATTTATGGCCTTACCTATTCACTAGTAAGCGTCAAAATAATCTTACTAGTGAACTAGTGGGCGTTTTGTGGCTTACATGTCAACTAGTAAGCCTCAAGATGACCTTACTAGTGAACTACTGGGCGTTTTGCGGCGTACATGTCAACTAGTAAGCCTCAAAATGATGTTACTAGTGAACTAGTGGGCGTTTTGTGGCTTACATGTCAACTAGTAAGCCTCAAAATGATCTTACTAGTGAACTAGTGGGCACATTTATGGCCTTACATGTTCACTAGTAAGCGTCAAAATAATCTTACTTGTGAACTAGTGGGCGTTTTGTGGCTTACATGTCAACTAGTAAGAGTCAAAATGATCTTACGAGTGAACGAGTGGGCGTTTTGCGGCTTACATGTGAACTAGTAAGCCTCAAGATGACCTTACTAGTGAACTAGTGAGCGTTTTGTGGCTTACTTGTTCACTAGTAAGCATCAAAATGATCTTACTAGTGAACTAGTGGGCGTTTTGTGGCTTACATGTTCACTCGTAAGTGTCAAAATGACCTTACTAGTGAACTAGTGGGCGTTTTCTGGCTTACATGTTCACTAGTAAGCGTCAAAATGATCTTACTAGTGAACTAGTGGGCGTTTTGTGGCTTACATGTCAACTAGTAAGCCTCAAAATGATCTTACTAGGGAACTAGTGGGCGTTTTGTGGCTTACGTGTTCACTAGTAAGTGTCAAAATGACCTTACAAGTGAACTAGTGAGCGTTTTGTGGCTTACATGTTCACTAGTAAGCATCAAAATGATCTTACTTGTGAAGTAGTGGGCGTTTTGTGGCTTACATGTTCAATAGTAAGCCTCAAAATGATCTTACGAGTGAACTAGTGGGCGTTTTGCGGCTTACATGTCAACTCGTAAGCCTCAAAATGATCTTACGAGTGAACTAGTGGGCGTTTTGCGGCTTACATGTCAACTAGTAAGCCTCAAAATGATCTTACGAGTGAACTAGTGGGCGTTTTGCGGCTTACATGTCAACTAGTAAGCCTCAAAATGATCTTACGAGTGAACGGGTGGGCGTTTTGCGGCTTACATGTGAACTAGTAAGCCTCAAGATGACCTTACTAGTGAACTCGTGAGTGTTTTGTGGCTTACATGTTCACTACTAAGCGTCAAAATGATCTTACTAGTGAACTAGTGAGTGTTTTGTGGCTTACATGTTCACTAGTAAGCGTCCGAATGACCGTACTAGTGAGCGTTTTGTGTTTTACATGTTCACTAGTAAGTGTCAAAATGACCTTACTAGTGAACTAGTGAGTGTTTTGTGGCTTACATGTTCACTAGTAAGCGTCAAAATGATCTTACTACTGAACTAGTGGGCACAGTTATAGCCTTACATGTTCACTAGTAAGCGTCAAAATGATCTTTTTAGTGAACTAGTGGGCGTTTTGCGGCTTACATGTCAACTAGTAAGCCTCAAAATGATCTTACTCGTGAACTAGTGGGCGTTTTACAGCTTACATGTCAACTAGTAAGCCTCAAAATGATCTTACGAGTGAACGGGTGGGCGTTTTGCGGCTTACATGTGAACTAGTAAGCCTCAAGATGACCTTACTAGTGAACTAGTGGGCGTTTTGTGGCTTACATGTTCACTACTAAGCGTCAAAATGACCTTACTAGTGAACTCGTGAGTGTTTTGTGGCTTACATGTTCACTATTAAGCGTCAAAATGATTTTACTAGTGAACGAGTGGGCGTTTTGTGGCTTACATGTTCACTAGTAAGCGTCAACAAGACCTTACTAGTGAGCATTCTGTGTCTTACATGGTCACTAGTAAGCGTCAAAATGACCTTACTAGTTAACTAGTGAGCGTTTTGAGGCTTACACCATCACTAGTAAGCGTCAAAATGATCTTACTAGTGAACTAGTGGGCGTTCTGTGGCTTACATGTTCACTAGTAAGCCTCAAAATTATCTTACTAGTGAACTAGTGGGCGTTTTGTGGCTTACATGTCAACTAGTAAGCCTCAAAATGATCTTACTAGTGAACTAGTGGGCACAGTTATGGCCTTACATGTTCACTAGTAAGCGTCAAAATGATCTTACTAGTGAACTAGTGGGCGTTTTGTGGCTTACATGTCAACTAGTAAAAACTAAAAATGACCTTACTAGTGAACTGGTGGGCACATTTATGGCCTTACATGTTCACGAGTAAGCATTAAAATGACCTTACTAGTGAACTAGTGGGCGTTTTGTGGCTTACATGTCAACTAGTAAGCCTCAAAATGACCTTACTAGTTAACTAGTGAGCGTTTTGTGGTTTACATGTTCACTCGTAAGCCTCAAAATGATCTTACTAGTGAACTAGTGTGCACATTTATGGCCTTACATGTTCACTAGTAAGCATCAAAATGACCTTACTAGTTAACTAGTGAGCGTTTTGTGGCTTACATGTTGACTGGTAATCATCAACATGATCTTACTAGTGAACTAGTTGGCGTTTTGCGGCTTACATGTCAACTAGTAAGCCTCAAAATGACCTTACTAGTTAACTAGTGAGCGTTTACATGTTCACTAGTAAGCATCAAAATTATCTTACTAGTGAACGTTTTGTGGCTTACATGTTCACTAGTAAGGGTCAAAATGACCTTACAAGTGAACAGTCAACTAGTAAGCTCAAAATGACCTTACTAGTGAACTAGTGAGTGTTTTGTGGCTGACATGTTCACTGTTAAGTGTCAAAATGATCTTACTAGTGAACTAGTGAGTGTTTTGTGGCTTACATGTACACTAGTAAGCGTCAGAATGACCTTACTAGTGAGCGTTCTGTGTCTTACATGTTCACTAGTAAGCGTCAAAATGATCTTACTAGTGAACTAGTGGGCGTTTTGTGGCTTACATGTTCACTAGTAAGCGTCAAAATGATCTTACTAGTGAACTAATGGGCACATTTATGGCCTTACATGTTCACTAGTAAGCGTCAAAATGATCTTTTTAGTGAACTAGTGGGCGTTTTGCGGCTTACATGTCAACTAGTAAGCCTCAAAATGATCTTACTAGTGAACTAGTGGGCGTTTTGCGGCTTACATGTTCACTAGTAAGCGTCAAAATTATCTTACCAGTGAACTAGTGGGCGTTTTGCGGCTTACATGTCATCTAGTAAGCCTCAAAATGATCTTACTAGTGAACTAGTGGGCGTTTTGTGGCTTACATGTTCACTAGTAAGCGTCAAAATGATCTTACTAGTGAACTAATGGGCACATTTATGGCCTTACATGTTCACTAGTAAGCCTCAAAATTATCTTACTAGTGAACTAGTGGGCGTTTTGTGGCTTACATGTCAACTAGTAAGCCTCAAAATGATCTTACTAGTGAACTAGTGGGCACATTTATGGCCTTACCTGTTCACTAGTAAGCGTCAAAATAATCTTACTAGTGAACTAGTGGGCGTTTTGTGGCTTACATGTCAACTAGTAAGCCTCAAGATGACCTTACTAGTGAACTACTGGGCGTTTTGCGGCGTACATGTCAACTAGTAAGCCTCAAAATGATGTTACTAGTGAACTAGTGGGCGTTTTGTGGCTTACATGTCAACTAGTAAGCCTCAAAATGATCTTACTAGTGAACTAGTGGGCACATTTATGGCCTTACATGTTCACTAGTAAGCGTCAAAATAATCTTACTTGTGAACTAGTGGGCGTTTTGTGGCTTACATGTCAACTAGTAAGAGTCAAAATGATCTTACGAGTGAACGAGTGGGCGTTTTGCGGCTTACATGTGAACTAGTAAGCCTCAAGATGACCTTACTAGTGAACTAGTGAGCGTTTTGTGGCTTACTTGTTCACTAGTAAGCATCAAAATGATCTTACTAGTGAACTAGTGGGCGTTTTGTGGCTTACATGTTCACTCGTAAGTGTCAAAATGACCTTACTAGTGAACTAGTGGGCGTTTTCTGGCTTACATGTTCACTAGTAAGCGTCAAAATGATCTTACTAGTGAACTAGTGGGCGTTTTGTGGCTTACATGTCAACTAGTAAGCCTCAAAATGATCTTACTAGGGAACTAGTGGGCGTTTTGTGGCTTACGTGTTCACTAGTAAGTGTCAAAATGACCTTACAAGTGAACTAGTGAGCGTTTTGTGGCTTACATGTTCACTAGTAAGCATCAAAATGATCTTACTTGTGAAGTAGTGGGCGTTTTGTGGCTTACATGTTCAATAGTAAGCCTCAAAATGATCTTACGAGTGAACTAGTGGGCGTTTTGCGGCTTACATGTCAACTCGTAAGCCTCAAAATGATCTTACGAGTGAACTAGTGGGCGTTTTGCGGCTTACATGTCAACTAGTAAGCCTCAAAATGATCTTACGAGTGAACTAGTGGGCGTTTTGCGGCTTACATGTCAACTAGTAAGCCTCAAAATGATCTTACGAGTGAACGGGTGGGCGTTTTGCGGCTTACATGTGAACTAGTAAGCCTCAAGATGACCTTACTAGTGAACTCGTGAGTGTTTTGTGGCTTACATGTTCACTACTAAGCGTCAAAATGATCTTACTAGTGAACTAGTGAGTGTTTTGTGGCTTACATGTTCACTAGTAAGCGTCCGAATGACCGTACTAGTGAGCGTTTTGTGTTTTACATGTTCACTAGTAAGTGTCAAAATGACCTTACTAGTGAACTAGTGAGTGTTTTGTGGCTTACATGTTCACTAGTAAGCGTCAAAATGATCTTACTACTGAACTAGTGGGCACAGTTATAGCCTTACATGTTCACTAGTAAGCGTCAAAATGATCTTTTTAGTGAACTAGTGGGCGTTTTGCGGCTTACATGTCAACTAGTAAGCCTCAAAATGATCTTACTCGTGAACTAGTGGGCGTTTTACAGCTTACATGTCAACTAGTAAGCCTCAAAATGATCTTACGAGTGAACGGGTGGGCGTTTTGCGGCTTACATGTGAACTAGTAAGCCTCAAGATGACCTTACTAGTGAACTAGTGGGCGTTTTGTGGCTTACATGTTCACTACTAAGCGTCAAAATGACCTTACTAGTGAACTCGTGAGTGTTTTGTGGCTTACATGTTCACTATTAAGCGTCAAAATGATTTTACTAGTGAACGAGTGGGCGTTTTGTGGCTTACATGTTCACTAGTAAGCGTCAACAAGACCTTACTAGTGAGCATTCTGTGTCTTACATGGTCACTAGTAAGCGTCAAAATGACCTTACTAGTTAACTAGTGAGCGTTTTGAGGCTTACACCTTCACTAGTAAGCGTCAAAATGATCTTACTAGTGAACTAGTGGGCGTTCTGTGGCTTACATGTTCACTAGTAAGCCTCAAAATTATCTTACTAGTGAACTAGTGGGCGTTTTGTGGCTTACATGTCAACTAGTAAGCCTCAAAATGATCTTACTAGTGAACTAGTGGGCACAGTTATGGCCTTACATGTTCACTAGTAAGCGTCAAAATGATCTTACTAGTGAACTAGTGGGCGTTTTGTGGCTTACATGTCAACTAGTAAAAACTAAAAATGACCTTACTAGTGAACTGGTGGGCACATTTATGGCCTTACATGTTCACGAGTAAGCATTAAAATGACCTTACTAGTGAACTAGTGGGCGTTTTGTGGCTTACATGTCAACTAGTAAGCCTCAAAATGACCTTACTAGTTAACTAGTGAGCGTTTTGTGGTTTACATGTTCACTCGTAAGCCTCAAAATGATCTTACTAGTGAACTAGTGTGCACATTTATGGCCTTACATGTTCACTAGTAAGCATCAAAATGACCTTACTAGTTAACTAGTGAGCGTTTTGTGGCTTACATGTTGACTGGTAATCATCAACATGATCTTACTAGTGAACTAGTTGGCGTTTTGCGGCTTACATGTCAACTAGTAAGCCTCAAAATGACCTTACTAGTTAACTAGTGAGCGTTTACATGTTCACTAGTAAGCATCAAAATTATCTTACTAGTGAACGTTTTGTGGCTTACATGTTCACTAGTAAGGGTCAAAATGACCTTACAAGTGAACAGTCAACTAGTAAGCTCAAAATGACCTTACTAGTGAACTAGTGAGTGTTTTGTGGCTGACATGTTCACTGTTAAGTGTCAAAATGATCTTACTAGTGAACTAGTGAGTGTTTTGTGGCTTACATGTACACTAGTAAGCGTCAGAATGACCTTACTAGTGAGCGTTCTGTGTCTTACATGTTCACTAGTAAGCGTCAAAATGATCTTACTAGTGAACTAGTGGGCGTTTTGTGGCTTACATGTTCACTAGTAAGCGTCAAAATGATCTTACTAGTGAACTAATGGGCACATTTATGGCCTTACATGTTCACTAGTAAGCGTCAAAATGATCTTTTTAGTGAACTAGTGGGCGTTTTGCGGCTTACATGTCAACTAGTAAGCCTCAAAATGATCTTACTAGTGAACTAGTGGGCGTTTTGCGGCTTACATGTTCACTAGTAAGCGTCAAAATTATCTTACCAGTGAACTAGTGGGCGTTTTGCGGCTTACATGTCATCTAGTAAGCCTCAAAATGATCTTACTAGTGAACTAGTGGGCGTTTTGTGGCTTACATGTTCACTAGTAAGCGTCAAAATGATCTTACTAGTGAACTAATGGGCACATTTATGGCCTTACATGTTCACTAGTAAGCCTCAAAATTATCTTACTAGTGAACTAGTGGGCGTTTTGTGGCTTACATGTCAACTAGTAAGCCTCAAAATGATCTTACTAGTGAACTAGTGGGCACATTTATGGCCTTACCTGTTCACTAGTAAGCGTCAAAATAATCTTACTAGTGAACTAGTGGGCGTTTTGTGGCTTACATGTCAACTAGTAAGCCTCAAGATGACCTTACTAGTGAACTACTGGGCGTTTTGCGGCGTACATGTCAACTAGTAAGCCTCAAAATGATGTTACTAGTGAACTAGTGGGCGTTTTGTGGCTTACATGTCAACTAGTAAGCCTCAAAATGATCTTACTAGTGAACTAGTGGGCACATTTATGGCCTTACATGTTCACTAGTAAGCGTCAAAATAATCTTACTTGTGAACTAGTGGGCGTTTTGTGGCTTACATGTCAACTAGTAAGAGTCAAAATGATCTTACGAGTGAACGAGTGGGCGTTTTGCGGCTTACATGTGAACTAGTAAGCCTCAAGATGACCTTACTAGTGAACTAGTGAGCGTTTTGTGGCTTACTTGTTCACTAGTAAGCATCAAAATGATCTTACTAGTGAACTAGTGGGCGTTTTGTGGCTTACATGTTCACTCGTAAGTGTCAAAATGACCTTACTAGTGAACTAGTGGGCGTTTTCTGGCTTACATGTTCACTAGTAAGCGTCAAAATGATCTTACTAGTGAACTAGTGGGCGTTTTGTGGCTTACATGTCAACTAGTAAGCCTCAAAATGATCTTACTAGGGAACTAGTGGGCGTTTTGTGGCTTACGTGTTCACTAGTAAGTGTCAAAATGACCTTACAAGTGAACTAGTGAGCGTTTTGTGGCTTACATGTTCACTAGTAAGCATCAAAATGATCTTACTTGTGAAGTAGTGGGCGTTTTGTGGCTTACATGTTCAATAGTAAGCCTCAAAATGATCTTACGAGTGAACTAGTGGGCGTTTTGCGGCTTACATGTCAACTCGTAAGCCTCAAAATGATCTTACGAGTGAACTAGTGGGCGTTTTGCGGCTTACATGTCAACTAGTAAGCCTCAAAATGATCTTACGAGTGAACTAGTGGGCGTTTTGCGGCTTACATGTCAACTAGTAAGCCTCAAAATGATCTTACGAGTGAACGGGTGGGCGTTTTGCGGCTTACATGTGAACTAGTAAGCCTCAAGATGACCTTACTAGTGAACTCGTGTTTTGTGGCTTACATGTTCACTACTAAGCGTCAAAATGATCTTACTAGTGAACTAGTGAGTGTTTTGTGGCTTACATGTTCACTAGTAAGCGTCCGAATGACCGTACTAGTGAGCGTTTTGTGTTTTACATGTTCACTAGTAAGTGTCAAAATGACCTTACTAGTGAACTAGTGAGTGTTTTGTGGCTTACATGTTCACTAGTAAGCGTCAAAATGATCTTACTACTGAACTAGTGGGCACAGTTATAGCCTTACATGTTCACTAGTAAGCGTCAAAATGATCTTTTTAGTGAACTAGTGGGCGTTTTGCGGCTTACATGTCAACTAGTAAGCCTCAAAATGATCTTACTCGTGAACTAGTGGGCGTTTTACAGCTTACATGTCAACTAGTAAGCCTCAAAATGATCTTACGAGTGAACGGGTGGGCGTTTTGCGGCTTACATGTGAACTAGTAAGCCTCAAGATGACCTTACTAGTGAACTAGTGGGCGTTTTGTGGCTTACATGTTCACTACTAAGCGTCAAAATGACCTTACTAGTGAACTCGTGAGTGTTTTGTGGCTTACATGTTCACTATTAAGCGTCAAAATGATCTTACTAGTGAACGAGTGGGCGTTTTGTGGCTTACATGTTCACTAGTAAGCGTCAACAAGACCTTACTAGTGAGCATTCTGTGTCTTACATGGTCACTAGTAAGCGTCAAAATGACCTTACTAGTTAACTAGTGAGCGTTTTGAGGCTTACACCTTCACTAGTAAGCGTCAAAATGATCTTACTAGTGAACTAGTGGGCGTTCTGTGGCTTACATGTTCACTAGTAAGCCTCAAAATTATCTTACTAGTGAACTAGTGGGCGTTTTGTGGCTTACATGTCAACTAGTAAGCCTCAAAATGATCTTACTAGTGAACTAGTGGGCACAGTTATGGCCTTACATGTTCACTAGTAAGCGTCAAAATGATCTTACTAGTGAACTAGTGGGCGTTTTGTGGCTTACATGTCAACTAGTAAAAACTAAAAATGACCTTACTAGTGAACTGGTGGGCACATTTATGGCCTTACATGTTCACGAGTAAGCATTAAAATGACCTTACTAGTGAACTAGTGGGCGTTTTGTGGCTTACATGTCAACTAGTAAGCCTCAAAATGACCTTACTAGTTAACTAGTGAGCGTTTTGTGGTTTACATGTTCACTCGTAAGCCTCAAAATGATCTTACTAGTGAACTAGTGTGCACATTTATGGCCTTACATGTTCACTAGTAAGCATCAAAATGACCTTACTAGTTAACTAGTGAGCGTTTTGTGGCTTACATGTTGACTGGTAATCATCAACATGATCTTACTAGTGAACTAGTTGGCGTTTTGCGGCTTACATGTCAACTAGTAAGCCTCAAAATGACCTTACTAGTTAACTAGTGAGCGTTTACATGTTCACTAGTAAGCATCAAAATTATCTTACTAGTGAACGTTTTGTGGCTTACATGTTCACTAGTAAGGGTCAAAATGACCTTACAAGTGAACAGTCAACTAGTAAGCTCAAAATGACCTTACTAGTGAACTAGTGAGTGTTTTGTGGCTGACATGTTCACTATTAAGTGTCAAAATGATCTTACTAGTGAACTAGTGAGTGTTTTGTGGCTTACATGTACACTAGTAAGCGTCAGAATGACCTTACTAGTGAGCGTTCTGTGTCTTACATGTTCACTAGTAAGCGTCAAAATGATCTTACTAGTGAACTAGTGGGCGTTTTGTGGCTTACATGTTCACTAGTAAGCGTCAAAATGATCTTACTAGTGAACTAATGGGCACATTTATGGCCTTACATGTTCACTAGTAAGCGTCAAAATGATCTTTTTAGTGAACTAGTGGGCGTTTTGCGGCTTACATGTCAACTAGTAAGCCTCAAAATGATCTTACTAGTGAACTAGTGGGCGTTTTGCGGCTTACATGTTCACTAGTAAGCGTCAAAATTATCTTACCAGTGAACTAGTGGGCGTTTTGCGGCTTACATGTCATCTAGTAAGCCTCAAAATGATCTTACTAGTGAACTAGTGGGCGTTTTGTGGCTTACATGTTCACTAGTAAGCGTCAAAATGATCTTACTAGTGAACTAATGGGCACATTTATGGCCTTACATGTTCACTAGTAAGCCTCAAAATTATCTTACTAGTGAACTAGTGGGCGTTTTGTGGCTTACATGTCAACTAGTAAGCCTCAAAATGATCTTACTAGTGAACTAGTGGGCACAGTTATGGCCTTACATGTTCACTAGTAAGCGTCAAAATGATCTTACTAGTGGGCGTTTTGTGGCTTACATGTCAACTAGTAAAAACTAAAAATGACCTTACTAGTGAACTGGTGGGCACATTTATGGCCTTACATGTTCACGAGTAAGCATTAAAATGACCTTACTAGTGAACTAGTGGGCGTTTTGTGGCTTACATGTCAACTAGTAAGCCTCAAAATGACCTTACTAGTTAACTAGTGAGCGTTTTGTGGTTTACATGTTCACTCGTAAGCCTCAAAATGATCTTACTAGTGAACTAGTGTGCACATTTATGGCCTTACATGTTCACTAGTAAGCATCAAAATGACCTTACTAGTTAACTAGTGAGCGTTTTGTGGCTTACATGTTGACTGGTAATCATCAACATGATCTTACTAGTGAACTAGTTGGCGTTTTGCGGCTTACATGTCAACTAGTAAGCCTCAAAATGACCTTACTAGTTAACTAGTGAGCGTTTACATTTTCACTAGTAAGCATCAAAATGATCTTACTAGTGAACGTTTTGTGGCTTACATGTTCACTAGTAAGGGTCAAAATGACCTTACAAGTGAACAGTCAACTAGTAAGCTCAAAATGACCTTACTAGTGAACTAGTGAGTGTTTTGTGGCTGACATGTTCACTATTAAGTGTCAAAATGATCTTACTAGTGAACTAGTGAGTGTTTTGTGGCTTACATGTACACTAGTAAGCGTCAGAATGACCTTACTAGTGAGCGTTCTGTGTCTTACATGTTCACTAGTAAGCGTCAAAATGATCTTACTAGTGAAGTAGTGGGCGTTTTGTGGCTTACATGTTCACTAGTAAGCGTCAAAATGATCTTACTAGTGAACTAATGGGCACATTTATGGCCTTACATGTTCACTAGTAAGCGTCAAAATGATCTTTTTAGTGAACTAGTGGGCGTTTTGCGGCTTACATGTCAACTAGTAAGCCTCAAAATGATCTTACTAGTGAACTAGTGGGCGTTTTGCGGCTTACATGTTCACTAGTAAGCGTCAAAATTATCTTACCAGTGAACTAGTGGGCGTTTTGCGGCTTACATGTCATCTAGTAAGCCTCAAAATGATCTTACTAGTGAACTAGTGGGCGTTTTGCGGCTTACATGTCAACTAGTAAGCCTCAAAATGATCTCACTAGTGAACTAGTGGGAGTTTTGTGGCTTACATGTTCACTAGTAAGTGTCAAAATGACCTTACTAGTGAAGGTGAGCATTTTGTGGCTTACATGTTCACTAGTAAGCGTCAAAATGATCTTACGAGTGAAATAGTGGGCGTTTTGCGGCTTACATGTCAACTAGTAAGCCTCAAAGTGATCTTACTAGTGAACTAGTGGGCGTTTTGCAGCTTACATGTATACTAGTAAGCCTCAAAATGATCTTACTAGTGAACTAGTGAGCGTTTTGTGGCTTACATGTTCACTAGTAAGCATCAAAATGATCTTACTTGTGAAGTAGTGGGCGTTTTGTGGCTTACATGTTCAATAGTAAGTGTTAAAATAACCTTATTAGTAAGCGTTTTGTGGCTTACATGTCAACTAGTAAGCCTCAAAATGATCTTACTAGTGAACTAGTGGGCGTTTTGTGGCTTACATGTCAACTAGTAAGCCTCAAAATGATCTTACGAGTGAACTAGTGGGCACATTTATGGCCTTACATGTTCACTAGTAAGCGTCAAAATGATCTTTTTAGTGAACTAGTGGGCGTTTTGCGGCTTACATGTCAACTAGTAAGCCTCAAAATGATCTTACTAGTGAACTAGTGGGCGTTTTGCGGCTTACATGTTCACTAGTAAGCGTCAAAATTATCTTACCAGTGAACTAGTGGGCGTTTTGCGGCTTACATGTCATCTAGTAAGCCTCAAAATGATCTTACTAGTGAACTAGTGGGCGTTTTGCGGCTTACATGTCAACTAGTAAGCCTCAAAATGATCTCACTAGTGAACTAGTGGGAGTTTTGTGGCTTACATGTTCACTAGTAAGTGTCAAAATGACCTTACTAGTGAAGGTGAGCATTTTGTGGCTTACATGTTCACTAGTAAGCGTCAAAATGATCTTACGAGTGAAATAGTGGGCGTTTTGCGGCTTACATGTCAACTAGTAAGCCTCAAAGTGATCTTACTAGTGAACTAGTGGGCGTTTTGCAGCTTACATGTATACTAGTAAGCCTCAAAATGATCTTACTAGTGAACTAGTGAGCGTTTTGTGGCTTACATGTTCACTAGTAAGCATCAAAATGATCTTACTTGTGAAGTAGTGGGCGTTTTGTGGCTTACATGTTCAATAGTAAGTGTTAAAATAACCTTATTAGTAAGCGTTTTGTGGCTTACATGTCAACTAGTAAGCCTCAAAATGATCTTACTAGTGAACTAGTGGGCGTTTTGTGGCTTACATGTCAACTAGTAAGCCTCAAAATGATCTTACGAGTGAACTAGTGGGCACATTTATGGCCTTACATGTTCACTAGTAAGCGTCAAAATGACCTTACTAGTCAACTAGTGAGCGTTTTGCGGCTTACATGTCAACTAGTAAGCCTCAAAATGATCTTACTAGTGAACTAGTGGGCGTTTTGCGGCTTACATGTATACTAGTAAGCCTCAAAATGATCTTACTAGTGAACTAGTGGGCGTTTTGTGGCTTACATGTTCACTAGTAAGCGTCAAAATGACCTTACTAGTGAGCGTATTCTGGCTTACATGTCACTCTCCATGTTTGTTGGGATTTTATGCCAGTACTCTGGCTTCCTCCTGCATTCCAAAACCACACTTTTGGGGTTAATTGAAAACTAAAAACAAATCCTTAGGTGTGAATGGATGTTTGTCGATAAGTGCCCTGCAATAGAGAGGCGGCCAGTCCAGGGTTTATCATGCCTATCATCGGGATTGAGCTGGGATAGGATCCAGGTCACCTGTGACTCTCATGAGCAATATAGAAAATAGATGAACGAATGTTACAGTTGTGTTTCCTTCAATTTACACACCTTAGGCAAGTTATAAAATCATTTCCAGAACGTTTTTTTAAAAAATTTTTTTTACGGTGTTTTAACACTTTTTTTAAATGATCAAACACAGTTAAAATGTATCATACAGTATATTAAGAGAGAAGTATCAACAAATAAAAATATTTGTACTCATAACGACTCACGATGGCGATGATGAAGCAGCCATAACACAGTACAGTCCTGTTACAAGGCTGAAATAAAGGTGTTTTCTTTGTAAAAAAAAAGTATGACCAACCTGGTGTTGAAATTGACCATTGAAAATGTCAAGCATGCATGAGCATATAGTACGTCTGCATATAAACATAGTCTCCGTGCTTTTGCATCTGTGACTTTTTTGTTGTATTTCTCACAAACATATTTTTGGGCAGGTGTTGGCTGCTTGTGTTTTTTTTTCTGTTGCAAACCCGGGTGGCTCCGCCATTGTTGTTTGACTCCGTTAACATTGCATTCTATAGGGAAAGGATGAACGCTGAAGTAATCAGCAATGTTTGTGCTGTATCTCAAGAACACAACAGTCAATCAGGGACTGTATATATTAAAAAATAATTTTAAAAATCCTCGTCTCACACACCCTCGGGTGGTGTCTGTCCCCCATTCAGCTCGGGTCCTCTACCAGAGGCCAGGAAGCTTGAGGTTCTGCGCAGTAACCTTGCTGTTCCCAGCACTGCACATTTCTGGACTGAGATGTCCGACATTGTTCCAGGGATCTGTTGCAACCACTCATCTAGTTTGGGGGTCACTGCCCCAAGTGCTCCGACCACCACAGGCACGACTGTCACCTTTACCTTCCAGGTTCTCTCCAGCTCCTCTCTGAGCCCTTGGTATTTCTCGAGTTTCTCGTGTTCCTTCTTTCTGATGTTTCCATCACTTGTGACCGCTACATCCACTACAACGGCTTTCCTCTGCCCTTTATCTATGATCACGATATCTGGTTGGTTCGCCATTACCATCTTGGGCAAGAGCCTTCACGCTAATGCCTACCTCATACAATGATGAGAGACAATAAAATGAATGACATGCCGGCTCAGACGTCACCCGGCCAAACAAGGTCTGATTCAGGTGCTGGGGAACCAGAGCACCTTGATGAAAAATGGAGCGGAGATGGGCAAGATGCAATAACATGGCTCTGTTGGAATGCTACTACTCAAGCAAGCCTCGTCAGAGAGGTTACATGCAGAGAATGTGGGCTAAATGGTTACTTCGAAACCCACAGTCACGGGTGACCACGAAACAACTCGTAACTCAGTGTTCCAACATCCACAAACGGCAACTGCTGTCACAACTTGAGATTGGTGAGGTATAACACAGGTTCCATGGTGAGGGGCCCCAGGCTGCCAGATCAGAGGAGGAGTTTATACCAGAGTGAATGCAGATGATGAGATTGGGAGGCCAGCGCCAATGAATGAAATGCTGAGCGAGGCAGCAACTGACCTGAAAGCTTAGATCATGGCAAGAATGAAAGCTGGGAAACCTAGAAACCGATTACAACGGCTATGTGAAGTACCACCTGAAAGTCTCATGGAAAGTGTGAATGCAGCACTGTGCGTGATCCCTGCCGTAACGATCACGGAAATGAACTGATATACGCTTCAGCATCAGTGATCCTTGAGATGCTTGGCTATAAGAGCAACCATGGAAGCCATGAGATACATTACCAACCATGGAAAAGACGGTTGGAGGCTAAGATTAAGGTGGCTTGGAAAGATGTGAGTCAATTGACGGAGGCCCAGAGAGGTGTGATGAAAAGGCCGATACCTGAGAGGTACATCCAGATGACCATACCTGAAGCACTCGAAACTGCCAAACGAAGGCTCCAAGCCTTGTCCAGCCGCCTAAAGCGGTACACGAAAGAGAATGAGGCCAGACGAATAAACAGGCTGTTCGCAACACAACCTGCGAAAGTGTACGCTCAGTGGCAGGGTCCTACCAACAGAGCTAATCCACCAAGACTGGAAACTGAAAGGTACTGGAAAGGCATATGGGAGAAGGATGTTGCACATAACAGCAGTGCACAATGGCTGGTCACCCTGAGAGAGGAGCACAGACACTTCCCTGAACAGAACCCAATTACCATAACAGTGGCAGACATAAAGGAAATAGTCTCAGATATGAAGAACTGGACAGCACCAGGCCCGGACATGGTCCACACCTACTGGCTAAAGAGACTCACAGCACTCCATGAGCGCCTAGCAGCAGAAATGAACCAGCTGCTGAGGGATGGGACTCACCCAGGATGGCTAACCGAAGGGCGAACGATCCTGATCATGAAAGATCCCTCAAAGGGTGCAGTCCCATCCAACTATCGGCCAATAACCTGTCTCTCCACAACATGGAAGCTCATGTCAGGCATCATTGCAGCTAAGATAAGTGGATACATGGATCAATACATGAGCGAAGCACAGAAGGGCATTGGTAGAGATATCAGAGGAGCCAAACACCAGCTCCTGGTTGACAGAACAGTCGCACAAGACTGCAGGTCCCGACATACCGACCTGTGCACAGCCTGGATTCATTACAAGAAAGCCTATGACTCAATGCCACATACATAGATCACTGAATGCTTGGAGTTGTATAAGGTGAACAGGACCCTCAGAGCCTTCGTTGCGAACTTGATGAGGATGTGGAAAACCACACTTGAAGCCAATGGCAAGCCACTTACCCAAGTGTCCATCAAATGTGGCAAATACCAAGGTGATGCACTCTCCCCACTGCTGTTCTGCATAGGACTGAACCCCCTAAGCCAAGTAATCACCAAGACAGGCTATGGATACCGCCTCAGAAATGAAGCTACGATCAGTCACCTCCTCTACATGGATGACATAAAGCTGTATGCTAAGAGTGAAAGGGACATAGACTCCCTGATCCACACAACCAGGATCTACAGCAGCGACATCGGGATGTGATTCGGGCTTGAGAAATGTAGTCGGATGGTGACTAAGAGAGGAACGGTAGTCCGCACTGAAGGGGTCTCACTCCCCGAAGGAACAATAGCAGACATTGAGGACAGCTACAAGTACCTCGGTATACCACAAGCCAATGGCAACCTTGAACTGGCAACAAGGAAAGCGGCTGGGGACTAGTGAGTGTGAGAGCCACTGTCCAGGATGAAACATCCAAGCTCCATGAATACATCAAGGAGAAGGCTCCAACGGATGACGTACTCAGAGAATGTCTCAGACAATGGGGAACAGAGGATGAGGCGCTGGAAGAGGGACCATCATCGGAGGACAAGCCCCTATACGGGATGTACCACCGGACCATAATTGAAGTGGCCGATCTCAAGAAGTCCTATCAGTGGCTAGAGAGGGCTTGCCTGAAGGACAGTACAGAGGCACTCATCCCGGCTGCTCAGGAGCAGGCCCTGAGCACCAGAGCCATTGAGGCCCAGATATACCACACCAGACAAGACCCAAGGTGTAGGTTGTGCAAAGAGGCACCTGAGACGATCCAACACAACACATAACTGCAGGGTGTAAGATGCTGGCAGGGAAAGCCGACATGGAACGGCATAACCAGGTGGCTGGCATAGTCTACCGAAACATCTGTGCGGAGTATGGACTGGAAACCCCAAGGTCAAAATGGGAAACACCTCTGAAGGTGGTGGAGAATGACAGCAAAGATCCTGTGGGACTTCCAGATCCAGACTGACAAGATGGTAATGGCGAACCAACCAGATATCGTGATCATAGATAAAGGGCCGAGGAAAGCCGTTGTAGTGGATGTAGCGGTCACAAGTGATGGAAACATCAGAGAGAAGGAAGACGAGAAACTCGAAAAAATACCAAGGGCTCAGAGAGGAGCTGGAGAGAGCCTGGAAGGTAAAGGTGACAGTCGTGCCTGTGGTGGTCGGAGCACTCGGGGCAGTGACCCCCAAACTAGATGAGTGGTTGCAACAGATCCCTGGAACAACGTCGGACATCTCAGTCCAGAAATGTGCAGTGCTGGGAACAGCAAGGATACTGCGCAGAACCCTCATGCTTCCTGGCCTCTGGTAGAGGACCCGAGCTGAATGAGGGACAGACACCATCCGAGGGTGGGTGAGACGAGGATTTTTTTTTTCTTAATATATACAGTCCCTGATTGACTGTTGTGTTCTTGAGATACAGCACAAACATTGCTGATTACTTCAGCATTCATCCTTTCCCTATGGAATGCAATGTTAACGGAGATGTGGCTTGCTGACATGGTGATGCACTGCAGTTCCAAAACAACAATGGCGGAGCCACCCGGGTTTGCAACAGAAAAAAAAAACACAAGCAGCCAACACCTGCCCAAAAGTCACTGATGCAAAAGCACGGAGACTATGTTTATATGGAGACGTACTATATGCTCATGCATGCTTGACATTTTCAATGGTCAATTTCAACACCAGGTTAGTCATATTTTTTTTTACAAAGAAAACACCTTTATTTCAGCCTTGTAACTGTACTGTGTTATGGCTGCTTCATCATCGCCGTCGTGAGTCGTTATGAGTACAAATATTTATATTTGTTGATATTTCTCTCTTAATATACTGTATGATACATTTTAACTGTGTTTCATCATTTTAAAAATGTGTTAAAACACCGTAAATACAATTTTTTTAAAAAACGTTCTGGAAATGATTTTATAACTTGCCTAAGGTGTGTAAATTGAAGGAAACACAACTGTAACATTCGTTCATCTATTTTCTATATTGCTCATGAGAGTCACAGGTGACCTGGATCCTATCCCAGCTCAATCCCGATGATAGGCATGATAAACCCTGGACTGGTCGCCTCTCTATTGCAGGGCACTTATCGACAAACATCCATTCACACCTAAGGATTTGTTTTTAGTTTTCAATTAACCCAAAAAGTGTGGTTTTGGAATGCAGGAGGAAGCCAGAGTACTGGCATAAAATCCCAACAAACATTTTTTTAAGGTTACCTCTATCCGCTGTTGCAGCATGATCTAATGGTTACTTTAGGCCAGTGGTCCTCAACTAGAAATGCTGTAGGTCCACTTTTTTTTTAATAAGACCGAGGTCCGATTCCATGCACGGGAATCATGGGTAACAGGGCTATATGCACATTTAGTATGGTAAAGCCAAGCTTATACAAATCAACACTCCTCACAACCAATCAATAATGGGGTGCATGAAAATAATTATTCACTTTGCCAGTACACAGCAAATAATGAGAGGTATTGTGTTGAGAAATAGGAACTCTTAGTTTGTTAATTTGTGCCTGCTTAATAATACAAATAGCCCTTTTAGGGAAATAAGACATTTTTGCTTTAACTTTTTTAAACAGTAGTTGTCTTTTTTCCCTTACTTTAACAAAAACAAAACACTAATTTTACCAAAATAAATACTAAACATGAAAACAAAAATATCTTTTTCATGTGTACAATTCCCTTTTTCAAATCCCCACTCCCCCTTAAAAATATATCAGAAGAGGAGTTAAGAACCATTTTAAATACTGACACAAGGAGCACAGGAATGCGCAGTGCTGTTCTTCCACTATAGGATGTATGTATTTAACATATTATCTTATTAAAATCCCCCAATAAGAGGATATGATCATATCTCAGCCTGATTTCCGCAAGAAAGGTTGAAAAGTCGCTTAAAAAGTCTTTGTTGTATTTAGGAGGACGGTAAATGACAGCACAAAGCACCGGGAAAACACAACCAACTTCAAAGAAGGTTGCTTCAAAGCTGTTGGCCGATGTGGTGAATGTGCACCGTTTACATTTGAAATTGTTCTTAAAGATGCTTACCGTACCTCCACCACGTCCCGATGTCCTCGGGGTATCGAGGAAACCACAGTCAGGTGGTAACAATTCAATCAAAGCCTTGTACTCACCAGTACCTGCCCAAGTCTCCTTAAGACACAGAAAATCCAAGTCATTGGAAAGGAAATACTCCCTCAGAATATGGGTCTTGTTCGTCAGCGACCGGGCGTTTAACAACGCGATCCTTGTGGAAGTAGCAACGGGAGGGATTGCCTCTGTCGATTGCCGAGCCCGGGGGGATTTCCCTCAAAAGGTTTCGCTGGATTCCTCCCCGAGAAAGGCGCGCAGGGTAAAAATGCCGAGGCGCGTTGGGAGAGCCAACGACCGTTAGCAAGCACGAGGCGACGGGGTCGAGGGCACACCACGCCGAAGCGATCGAAGTTTGTCTCAGATTCCGTTTCAACTTCACAAGCTGACCACTGCGTTTGCCGCGGCTGCGGCGGCGGGAGCGGCGGCGGCGCTTCCGTGAAGGGAGCGAGCGAACGGGGAAGAGATCATCCGTTTCAACTTCACAAGCTGACCACTGCGTTTGCCGCGGCTGCGGCGGCGGGAGCGGCGGCGGCGCTTCCGTGAAGGGAGCGAGCGAACGGAGAAGAGATCAGCCGGCAGGTTAGCCAAGAACGGAGGTAGCGACTTTTCACCACTGTCTTGCCAAACGCGTGTGTATTGGGATAGACGCGTGCTGACGGTTATGTATGGGCACACCTTAAATTCAAATTAGCCAATCAGCGTATCGTATATGCTGACGCTTAGGTATGGGCACACCGTAAATTCAAATGGGCCAATTAGCGCACAGTATATGCTGACGCTAAGGAATGGGCACACCTTAAATTCAAATGAGCCAATCAGCGCATCGTATATGCTGACGCTAATGTATTGGCATACCTTCATTTCAGAGGACCCAATCAGCGCCTCGTTATCGCCACATGCCCTCCTCAGACAGGGTCTCCAGTTAGTCAAACATATACACACAAAGTCGCGCTGCTGCGGTCCTCTGCATTACATCTGTAAGTGCACGCAAAGAATACAACGGATAATTTTAACAAGCGATCGCGGTAATGCGCAGATTATAGTCAAAACATATACAATGTATAACATAAAAATCACTTGATAATTTTTTGTTTGATACAATTTGCCGAGGGTCTGGACAGAGAAGGCTCGGACAGAGGAGGTCGGCGGTCCGGTCATGGATCGCGGTCCGCCAGTTGAGGAAGACTGCTTTAGCCAAAACATGCAATACAGCAACTGTTTTGGCATGTGTTGGCATCACAGGGAAGACTCCATTAGTGAAATGGAGGAGCTATCTTGGTAAGCCATTTGACAGCCACAGTGTTTAAAAAATGGCATCAAGGGTGGGCATCTAAAATGTCCCCTGCAGTGGGCTTCACACGGAACAATTACAAGAAATGTACGGTGAGAGCACTTGCTTTCCATACTGTTGTGTCCGAAAAACGTGAGGACACGACTTGCTTTTTCAACGGTCTTTTATTCCACCGATGTCACAGGTCTCAGTTGTCACCCAACCCACCAATGCTTTGCGACACTGCCGTAACATCGTGTAGCAGTATGGTAAACGGCCATATGCTACATTTACCCCCTCCCTTGATGGAATCTGGAAAACTTCTCAAATCACAAACAACTAGACAAGGGACAGAACAAAGCCCTTCCTGAGCTGAGCAAACCAGGTAGACTGCCGGTTTACCCGCTTAGCCTTGTGGGTATTCTGCCCCGCAACAGGCTAAGCACTAGCTAGAACTCAGTCACGTAGTCGTCTAAATAACGAGGTCGGAGGCGGACCCGAGCTGGACGAGGCCCCGGTCCCTCGGGCACAGCTGGTTCACCATGTTCTTGAAGGCGCCTCACCGGTGTCCCAGGACAAGCAGTAGGAAAATCGTAGTCCCTGTCGGAGAGGTCCAGATCTGCTACAGGTCTTTCATTCAAAGGAGTAGGTGATGCCACTCTCCTGAGGCGGCTGGCATGCCAACGTGACCCGTCGGCCAGACGGAAGGTGGCTGGTCCAAGTTGAGCAGTAATCTGGACAGGCGCTGTCCAGAATGAGTCCAGTTTGTGTGAACAGCCGGGCCGGCGAATGCGGACCCAATCTGACACCATAAGTGCGGGTTGCTTCGCCCGGTGCTTCTCATCAAATCGCTGCCTCATCCGCTGCTGCTCATTGGCCACCCTGCTGGCTGGAGAGAATGCTGATGCTGGAGTGGCTCTTGGAGAACGGAGGCGATCAAGGGGCAGCTGCAATTCGCGTCCCAGCATAAGGGAAGCTGGGGAGGTGCCAGTCGTGGCATGAGGTGTTGCTCTGTAATGCAACAGAGTGCCCTGTAGTGCGGAAGAGAAAGGAAGGCCATCCGCCAGGTGTGCTCTTAGTCCATTCTTGAGGGTTTGGTTGAATCGCTCTACGCCCCCGTTGGCCTGGGGGTCATACAAGGCGGTCCTGATATGCTTTATCCCCCTCGCTCCCGTGAAAGCTGCGAAGTCAGCTGAGATGAACTGAGGCCCATTATCCGTCGTGATAATGTCAGGCACGCCCCATCATGCAAAAAGAGAGGATAGGAAGCCCGTGACGACCTCGGTTGTGATAGACCCAGGAGCCAGAACCTCGGGCCATTTTGAGTGGAGGCCGTATGCCACCAGGAGGAAACGCTGGTGATGAGGCATGGCATGGAGTTCACCGCAAATGTCGACCTGGATATGAGTCCATGGGCCGGCCGGCCACGCCACGGGTTGCAGGGGGGGGGGGGGGGGTGGCCAGTGTTGCCACTTGGGAGGCACGCTGAACAGTCCTTGACCATGGTCTCCACATCGTTGTCAATACCTGGCCACCAGACCAGGCCCCTGCAGCGTTGCTTAACCCTCACGATGCCCAGGTGACCCTCGTGAACCATGGTCAGGATGCGAGGCCTCAAGGTGACAGGAACTACAGTGCAGAGCCCCCTAGCCACACAGACATCGTTCCAACAAGAAAGCTCACCCTTCACCCGGTGAAAAGGTGCAAGTTCCTCTGAGATCTTTGCGGGCCAGCCCTCACGGATGAAGGTCCGGAGCTTGGTTACTGTTGGGTCTACGGCGGACGCTGCCTGAAGGTCTTGCAGTGAGACGGCGGCTTGGAGGGGTGTGTGGAGATGGAGGATCAAACCTTGTTCCAAGGTGTCATGGTCTGTGTCCGGTGCGGGACTGGGCGTGGCCCGGGAAAGCAAATCCGCCACCACGTTGTCCCTACCTGGTGTGAACTGGGTGGTAAAATTGTAAGCTTGTAACCTCTCAGTCCACCTATACAACCGCAGCGGCTTGTGCGGTGCGGAGTGTAAAGTGTCGGCCATACAGGTACATGTGCCACCTCTCACATGCCCAAACACAAGCCAGAGCCTCCCTCTCCCCAACAGAGTACTTCTGCTCAGCAGAAGTGAGTGACCTTGACGCAAAGGCTACCGGGCGCTCCGTCCCGTGATGGAGCTGAGACAGCACAGCCCCAACCGCAGTGTTGGATGCGTCACAGGTCACGAACGTTGGGCTTTCCAAGTCAAAATGGGCGAGTACTGGTGGGGAGGTGAGCTGTGTCTTGAGCTGGCGAACGGCTGCTGAGCATACCGGCGTCCACGACCACAAGGCGTCCTGCTTTAGGAGGGCACGCAGTGGCGCCGTCGTATCAGAGTAGTTGGGGAGGAAGCGCAAGTAAAAAGCCGTCATGCCTAGAAAGGTGGACAGTTCTGCGGGGCACGAGGGCTCTGGCAGGCGCAATACTGCATCGACGTTGGAGTGTAGTGGACTCAGGCCATCAGCAGTGAGGCGAAATCCCACAAACTCAATAGCCGATGCCGAAAAGATGCACTTCTCCCCATTCAGGGTGAGGTTGTGGCTCGCCAGCACATCGAGCACCTTGGAGAGGCGGTCATCATGCAGGTCACACGTCGCACCGTGTACTACAATGTCATCCAGGTAAACAACCACCCGGGATGCTTGCAAAGATGGTGGCCATGATCTTTTGAAAACAGCTGGGGGCAGAGCTGAGGCCGAAGGGCATGCGGGTGTAGCGGAAAACTCCCATGTGGGTCACAAAGGCTGTAAGATTACGACTGTCAGGGTGCAGGGGAACCTGTAGATAGCCTTGGCGCAGGTCCAGTTTTGTGAACACCGTAGACCCATAGAACTTGGCAGCCAACTCCTCCGCTGTGGGCAGTGGATATTTGTCAGGAATCACTGCCTTGTTAGCCATTCTGAGGTCAACGCAGGGTCGCAGACCACCCGTCTTTTTCTTTGCTGCCACCAGGTTGGAGATCCAAGGGGACGCGTCAATCCGCTCAATGATGCCAGCATCAAGGAGTTTCTGTAGCTCGGCCGAGATGTCATCACGCAGGGCGAGGGGCAGTCGGCGAAGAGGCTGGATCACGGGGGACACAGTAGGATCAATGAGTGGCTGATGGTTGAAGGCAGTGAGACAGCCCAAACCTGTAAAGAGCGATGGCCAATGGTGCTGCCAGGATGTAGTCACCGTCAGAATTGCGGCACCTACGTTGTCCGTGATGGAAAATCCGAGTGCGCAAAACAAGTCGAAGCCCAAGAGGTTGGCGCCATGACGGGAGACTTGGAAGGTGAAAGCAGGGAGAGTTTTACAGCCATAGCGCACGGTGAAGGTGGCGGTGCCCACCATGCCAATTTTAACGTGGCCATAGCCAAACAAGTCTTCGGCGTTGGCCTTAATCGAGAGCCGGGGAAATAGGCGTCTAACTGTGGACACGTTCAACAGAGACCTGGAGGCTGCAGTGTCAAGTAGAAGTGGCAAGCTCACGCCGTCCAGTTGCACTGTGCACCACTTGAATGGCTTGGCGCCGGAGCCCACGGAGTGAATGGTGGTCAGGCCCGACTGGTCAGGCGAGCGGGATGAGGGGTTTGTCGGTGTGGGGGCAGAGCGGCACATCCTGGAGAAGTGGTTCATCTTCCCGCAGCGCTGGCATCTTTGTCCGGTGGCCTTGCAAGATGGCGCACGCGTGGGGTGTGAGGCCGAGCCACAGTTGGCACAAGGTCTGCGTGTGGCGGCCCCTTGACGTCCGGCCACATTTACCTCGGCACCGTCGTAGGTGGAGGCGGAGTCTGAGGGCTGAGCAGTCGGAGTGACAATCTGAGCCAGAGCAGGAGAGCGTGAAGCGGTGGGTGTGTCTGGATTCGCGAGCCGCGTTGCTAAGTGTGCTGCATTCTCGAGTTGGAACGCCATTTCCACAGCCTTCGACAGCGGGAGGTCGTCCGGCGACAGTAACAGTTTCTCCCGGAGCTTGGGATCAATCGTGTGCTCCGCTAATTGGTCCCGAATCATCTCCTCCTCCAAGCGGCCGAATTTGCAGAGGCCCGCTAAGCACCGCAAATCGGCAATGTAGTGGTGTACCGGCTCGCCCGTGTGTTGCCGTTGTTGGCGAAAGGTAATGCGCCGGACTATCACACTCTGCGGAGCAGCGAAATGTCCAGCCAATAAAGAGACACAATCTGCATAAGTCCGTGCGGGTCCGAGAGTATGGAAAATGCGCTGCCCCTCGACGCCCAAGCTGTGCACTAGCATAGCCGTTAGCCGTGCGTCGCTTGCCTCGTTTAGTCCCATCGCCGTCAGATATGTTGTAAAAGAGTCATACCAGCGGGACCACGGGACTGGTGGCTCACCGGGGAGCGTAAGGAACGAGGGGAGGGGACCTGCGTTAAAGTCCATCTTCGTCGCCAAAATGTTGTGTCCGAAAAACGTGAGGACATGACTTGCTTTTTCAACGGTCTTTTATTCCACCGATGTCACAGGTCTCAGTTGTCACCCAACCCACCAATGCTTTGCGACACTGCCGTAACATCGTGTAGCAGTATGGTAAACGGCCATATGCTACACATACTTGGTTTTATAACTTCGGCGATGAAGTTTGATCGAGCCAACTAATTTGTCTGGCAAATTAGCTTTAGCATGTCTCGCAGCGTGATTCAACACCTACAACAATTGGAGGCAAATTGTTTTTTGCATTTGGGCGTCTGGTGCCATGATGAATGGCTCTTCTCAAAATGGGTAAGCGCCATTTAGCCATCAAATTAAATGTTTTTTAATCAGTTGGTGTTTTTAATGGTGGCTATGTGCAGCATCAGTTGTGCTCAATGTCGACCATGGAAGGAAACAAATATGGTCACCTTGTAATTGAAATTGCTGTGATACCTCAGTTAAATAGTGGCATAATGTTGGTATTATTTTGGTTTGCTCTTTTATTCAGTTTTATCATGCATTTTTTTTCTCTCTACAAGGACTTTGGAATAGGTTTGTGGTTGTTTTAATGGGCATACATTTGAGAGAAAAAGTTGTTAGTATCTAGGTAGTGTGTGCAAGTGCTTGCCAACAGAATATTTATATACATATACATATTAGAGCTGTCAAACGATTAAAATATTTAATCTATTTAAAAATGCAACTGTCATAATTAACTAAAATGAACTAAAAAAATAATCGTGATTACTCACACATTTTTTATCATTTCTGAATTTCCTTTTACATTTTTTGTCCTATTTTTCCCCATTTTAATGCTCTCATCAACATGGAATCATGAATCAGTTTTCTATGTGCCAAATGCAAATATTTACTGAAATAACAATTCTGATTTTCGATTTTACATGAAAATCTTTCACTTGGAGCAGTTATTCACACATAATCTTTCACACAATATTACTGTTCATCAACAACAGTGAAAAAATATTTTGCCACACAACAGCTGCTTTAACAGCTTTTTTTATGAAATCAAAACAGAGCAATATAACATTATAAAGTGCACATCTAAGGTAAACCAGTACTCAGCCTATAGTGGATTTAAACCATGGTTGCATACTTCGTTTTTCTCAAGTTTGCTTTGAACACAGCAGTCTGTTTCTGTATGTTTGTTGAAGAATAACGAGACACCGGACACCAGCGTTCGTTATATGCGCTGTATTCAAAACTGCTGGCTGTACAAACAAGCGCAAGCGCTTCCCCAGTGCTGCTCGGGCAAACCATTCTGAAACCATTCACTCCCCCTAACACAGTCGGGCTATGTTGATTGTGTTGGTCCTTCTTGCGCGGAAGTCTCGCTACGGTTTTGTGTAGACCTCATTTCGGATGACTACACTTGGTTCGATGACAACACTGGAGACGTTTTATTTTCGCTAGGTCGCTACCACTACAGCGCGCTGTCACTGTCAGATGAACACGGAGAAGCTCAGAACACTGTAACCTTCTACACAAAATCGTTCCAAACAAGTAACAATCGCGTCAGTGGCATACATCGTGTACCTGTATGATATATATATAGAGAGAAGAACAGGTAACTTTGGTCTTGTCAGTGGAGCAATCTGGCAACTTTTTAAAAGTAGACTTTCCATTCATAAACTCTTTAAGTATCCGTTTTTGGTGCCTCGAGCTGCCGTGGCTGGTAAAACAGACATGGGCGTGGACTTCTGCAGCTCGCTTGTTGTTTTGTTTCTGGTGGATTTATAGAGCAACGTAACATCCGCTTGTGACGTGTGCCGCGTTAATCTCGCGAGAAAATTTGTAATCCCATTAAAATTCATTTAAATTAATGCCAATAAAAACGCACTAAACAGACAGCTATAATATATATATAAAAAAAAAATCCTCATCTCACCCCTCGGGTGGTGTCCGTCCCTCATTCAGCTCGGGTCCTCTACCAGAGGCCAGGAAGCTTGAGGGTTCTGCGCAGTATCCTTGCTGTTCCCAGCACTGCACATTTCTGGACTGAGATGTCCGATGTTGTTCCCGGGATTATATATAGATTATATAATCTTCCCTTCCGCTGTCCCCCCATAGGGTACAATACAATACATGCTGATTTATATAGCGCTTTCACAACAGCGGCAGCTGTAACAAAGCGCTTTAGAAAACAGTTAACATAAAGTAAAATAATAAACACAACACATAACATAAAACACGGACAGTCGTGCAGTCCTAACCACTTTTCCGTCACACGCTTTGTTGTTTGAGGCAGTTTGAGATGAAAGACGAGAGAATCAAAGTGTCCTTTAACCAGTGGATCAGAGACGTCATGCTCAAAATGTGCACACGTCGGCTACAAGCTAGGTTTCAAAGTCAACAAGAAGCTGTAGCATCCATTGACGAAAAAAGAGATTGGTTCACTTCTCCTGTCCCATGGAAATCCATTTCAATTCCAAGCGGCAACTCACGGTTCCAAATACGCATCGGCGCTCTTCGCCAACGCTCCTCTCTCCTCATCCTCAACTTCAGCGGCCATCCATCCAGCCGCACCAACGGCAACTGTCCAACAGCGCTGACATAGCCACTGAACAAATCGGGGTTGTGAAAAATGCTGCCCATTACTGGCGCAAAAAACACAAGCGCCCCAGGTCTGTCCAGCACCGACAGTCAATGGCGCCGACATTCCTCCCAATCAAAATCTGTGCTGGTACAGGCGTGCTGCCGAGAAGGCGCAACCACCAAGCACAGATACTGCTCCTTTGACGAATGTCGTGGCCAAAAAGCGCTGAAAACAGTCTATATCAGGTCCACACAATGAAACAACAAAACAAAAGACAAAAACAGCAAAAAAGAACAAAAAAGCAAGGCTCTTGAAGAGCACTTGCCGAAGGCTGCCTACTCGGGTGCCATTTATTTATGTAATTTGATAATTTGATAATTAATAATTGATAATTAATGTAATTTGATGTGAGCGTAGCACGGCGCGCGTCAAAGTGCCGCTTTACATTTGACCGTTTCATCGATGGTATTTTGTCATTGCAAATTAGACACACCGCAGAACCCGTTCTTTCGACAAAGATCGATCTTTCGGTCCATTCGTCCTGAAATCTACCATACTTGTCATCATTTTTTTTCTTTTCTCCATCTTATTCGTTTAGGATTAGCTTTGAGCTAATGGCAGAGCGTGCTGACTCAAAAGGGGGAGTTTACCTGTTTCCCCAACAATGGGCAACGTAGGCCAGTATCATCAAATGAAAATTGCTCCTGCAGCCAACTGCAACCCTGAACAGGACATGAGCACTGAAAAAGCGATGGATGGATTAAACAAGTGAAAATATTTTGTTTTATGTGCGTGCCAGATGCAACCATCAAAAGAGCCACACCTGGCTCGCGAGCCATTGGTTCCTGACCCCTGGCTTATCGGGTTATCAGTTTACAGGTTATTATTATTTGTGAATGAAAAGGTTAAAGGGGAACCACAGTTGACTTTGGATGAGGTGGTTTATCCAGGAGTTACATATCTAGATGACGGGTTCTGTTTTCGGTGGGTTAAACAACCGCTCTGATATCAGGTCTCATTACGGTCATCGAAGAACTGCATAATTAGTGACCACTGAATGATATCAGAGGTGTCTAAACTGTCGAATGTGCATGGAAAACTCAACAGATATCATGGTGACTTTTTCTTCATACCACAAATCGGACATGATTCACTGTCAGACACTATTTAGACTATTTCTCTGGTCTCCACATGGAATGTTTTGTCCTTGTGTGTATCCAAGTGTGTTTGCATGGGTTTAAAGGCATCTCAGAAATAGTTGCAGTCTGTTTAATCACGATGACGTACATTTTTCCCTGCGGGACGTACCGTACCCCTTTTAATGTTTATGGTCTGTAAGCAGCAGTCAGAAGTGTGTGTTTTCATTTGCTGCACTCTAAAAGCAGTTGGGTTATTTCGTAAACCCTCACCTCTTCTTGTGCGCGGCAACATTTTTTTTCCTCACTCAGGGTGAGACCAGCAGCCCGGACTTTCCCAAGGACATTTTCTGTCCTGCAGGAGATGTTCCTTTTGCTGTAGATTACAACATCATCGAGATAGGCAGCAGCTGCAAAACTGAACAGTCCTGGAGAATAATATCCATTAATCTTTGAAAGGTTGCAGGTGCTCCATGTAGACCAAACCGCAGAGCTGTAACGTGGAAGAGCCCTAAACCTGGAATCTGATGTCTGATATCATTGACCAATGGGTGGCCTCCTTGGAAGCTGGCTGCAGGTTACGGCTTGCACTGTAAGATGTGACTCCCAAAATATGAGGGAAAAAAACTCGGGGGCACTTTTAACTGTGACAGGTGCATGCCTTCCGTTTTTTTCATTGAGTTTGAGTTGGACAGGTAATAGATCACATTAAAGCTTTTAAATGATGTACTATGTCTTCATCTCATTTTTTTACATCACAAAACCTGGCAGTTGAATAGCGCAAGGCAGCTTTATTGACAAAATAGTTCATGCACAAGATAACTCAATGTGCTTCACAAAATTAAAAGGACAGCATTTAAAAACAAGAGTGTCAGACATTTCAAACAAGAAATGAAGTGTATCATACTAAATTTATACACGACAAAAGTTATTTTCACACTTATTCCATTTGTGTGCAGCATAACAGCTCAATGCTGCTTCACCATGTTTGCTTTGAACTCTGGGCCCCACTAATTGGCCATGTTTGATAACCCCTGAGCCTAACTGGGTTTACATTCAATTAGTATTTTGAATGTATTCAGGTCCTAAATCAATCGTTGATTTTTTTTTAAATCCATTTTGCAGTATGGCCTGTCTTCATCTCGTCATGTTAGCTTCGCCATGCTTTTTCTGTGTTGGCGAATCATATCATTTGCTACACTTGTGTTCTCCACCACATAATTTCTGAGATTAGTCTGAAGGTTTTGTTGTCCAGTTTTCTGTTCAGTCAATCTGGATCCTTTTAAGTCTTGTCTTGGGTGTGGATTTTGCACGTGCATCATTGCTGCTTCCTTTATTTTTGGACATTGTCCGCCGCCTTTGTTGCTGTGAATACATATGGGCCCTCCACAGGCCTCATTCTGTGTAAACAGCAACTCCTATTCTCTGTTGTGCAAGGTAAAAGTTTTTTTCTGGTTTTCCTTTCGGAAAAAAAAGTTAAAAACTGATCAAGGTTCCAGGAACGTAACACACGTCAGATAGATTCACGCATGAGTTTTGAGATCACTTTTTGGAAACCTAGTTCAAATCATGCAAATATATGCAAAATAAGGTGACCACCTTTGCACCGTGTGTTTAGATGGACTTCATTTGTTTTTTTCCTCCAATGTGCAGTTGCAACTGCTGCTCTTTGGATTTCACAGACATCTTAAGAGCATCAGCAAGTAAAATGTTTTTCACCTTTTGCTCGGACACCAAAATCATTGTTTTTGTTCCATATCTTGCATATTTCAAACCCCTTAACAGATTTGCATGTGACCTTTCATCATACATTGTTGAATCAAGATGTCGTCAAATGTGCCTGCATAAACAACACACACTTCTGGGGGCCAAAAATTTCACAAAAACTGAAAGTATACGCTCTAACTTGTGTTAGACAAACAAAAAGTATGGGGTTTCTTTTGTCAGACAAGTGAATCATTGTCAAAACAATCAAAAATTCAACTTGGACGCTGAGAGGAATTTTTGACAACATCTTGGGATTTGATTTCATCCCACGCTGATTTATACGGGTCACTCTTGTACCCGCTGACTCATTGTTACTGGAAAGAAGGGCTTCTCAGAGTGGGTCCGCAGTAGTCTTGGTCTCAGCGCCTCGATAGAAGCAGTTTCATTTTACAAATAAACTCAAACTCATTTTGATAGCTCAGTGAGTCATGATAGAGTCTCAGCGTGAGTCACAGAAGTGGTTTGCAGGAGTATCAGATCATGTTTACACGACTTTTATATGCTATATTTTAAACAAAAACAAAAAAAACATGAAAAGTAAATATTTTTGAATGAATCAATATGTAAGTTGTTTCTTTTGAAGGCACATTTCATATCATGTACGTTGCATTGCATGTAAGCCCTAACATCTGACATGCAGCCGGGACTCACACATCACAACAATATGGACAAGGCAGCTAAATCTATCGGGCCTCCAAATTACTCTGCGTTGACACAAGGAGCTTGAGGCAGGGTGATTTGTTGTTGATGCTGTGCTGTGAATTAATAAAATGTCAATAGAATGATGATCTGCAACAAGGATTGTTGTGAAGCACTTTGTATGGCGAATTAGTGGTACAACGCAATCACATTCAGGCGGAGCTTAGTTATGGTTCATATTCGATCTAAGGCTGGATTTATACCGCAGGTCCAAGTGTGCGATTCCAATGTATTTTTTTTCCTATGTCCAACTTCTTACATTTACTGAACATTTGAAGTGAATTTGGCTGTCATGTTGACATGAAACAACCCGTACGAGCAGATGCCCCAATATGCATGAAAGTAGCAACACAAGCCTCAACACCAGGCAATGTAACACATACTGTATAATGTCTGAATAATGCAAATATGAAAGATTACATACCGTTTAGTTTGACCGGGCTGAATCTTTCCCCCCATTGATTGAAATAAGGGTAACCTCCACAAACCTCCACTGCACAGGACTGCCTCCTGCAATTTCTATCTTCTAATTCCCCATTTTGAAACCATATTATGTTTTTTCACTGTAGCTTACAATTGCAGTGGGTTTTATTTTAATGCATTTTTTTTCATTTGTGCAGACGCAGATGTTTATAATTACTGTGTATTTAGATTTCCGTTAGACTCACATGCTTTGAGCATTTATTTCACTGCACTTGTTTTGCCTAATATCTGACATGTATTGGATTTTTAACCGCATTTGGAAGAAGAGGAATTCTGATAAGAAGATAGCCGAATCCATCTGTTACTCGTGTATTTAGGCTGCCAAGATGCATATCTGAATTGCACGACCTGAGAGTAAACAAAACGAAAAAACAACAACATCTGAATTGTGCAACTTCCACCAAGCAGAGTAAATCCACCCTCAAGTAAAAAGCATGCTCTATGGGGTTGAGATCAGAGGGCCCATTTAACCATTGAAGAATATTATTTGTTTTCAAAAAGTCTTGAGTTGCTTTTCACACTAACTTGCTGTCAGACAGCTACAGTGAATGATGGCAAACTGTTTTCCATTTCTAGAGTGGATGTCATTGCAGGGACACATATTGCCGCCCAATACATTTTTCACAATATGGCAGAGGTGGGCGCTGAGCTTTTTGGACTGCACCGTTCCACCGTTTTTTAATGACGCCATTCCGAGTAAGAGTGTGACCGTTCCTTTGTAAAACTTCAATGACTTTATGGTGTAAGGAGCGACGGCCCGGCGAAGTGAAGTGAAGTACTCGAAGAGCGGTGGTACACTGTTTTTATTCAGCACACGTACGATCATTTATATACCAGCAAAGCGGACGTTAGTGTAAACAAACGTCCAGCCCACCCGGGGGCTGTGATTGGTTGGTAGCGAGCGGCAGCGGGGGCCGCCGATTGGCTGATCAGTCTCGCGGCGCGAAATTCAAATGTCAGAGTTCTCAGAGGGCATTTGTGGTTGCTACAAATACTCCCCTGTTAGAAAGTCCTTGGCAGGCTGAGTCCGAATTAGGATAGTGATGAAAGTTCATGGTTGGGCGTGCAGGCGGTCGGGCGGGCGGACGGCGCGTCCGGCTCGAGTGATGGTCAGCGGCGCGGGTTCGTCGTCGTCGTGGTAGGCCGGTTTCAGGCGGTCGATTGAGACCCAATCCTGTCGACCATGGATGTTGAGGCGGTAGGCCTTGTCGTTACGTTGCTCCACGGCGTACGGGCCGCGGTATGGTCGAGTTAGAGGCGGGCGGTGGGCGTCGTTCCTTACGAAAACGTGAGTACAGGTTAACAGCGACTTCGGTACTCGTCTGCTGCGCTGGTCTTGGTAGGTCTGGAGTACGGGTCGGTACTTTCCGACGGTGCGTCGGAGATCGGCGAGATAGGCCGTGGAGTCGGCGGCGTCTTGGCTGGACGGGAAGAACTCCCCGGGAACGGCGATGGTTTCACCGAATACCATCTCGGCTGAGGAGACACCGAGACCTTCTTTCGGAGTCGTCCGCATTCCGAGAAGTACCCAGGGCAATTGGGCACTCCAGTCTGGTCCGGTGCAGCGGGCCATGAGCGCTGCCTTCAACGTGCGGTGAGTGCGCTCGGCCATTCCGTTGGCGGCGGGGTTGAAAGCAGTCGTATGATGCACAGTCGTTCCCATGAGCTGACCAAGGGCGGTCCAGAGCTGTGACGTGAATGAAGAACCTCTGTCGGAGGTGATATCGTCAGGGACTCCGAATCTGCTGACCCAGCCTTGGAGAAGGGCGGCGGCGCAGTCTTGTGCAGTGGCTCCTTTCATTGGGATCGCCTCAGGCCATCGAGTCGACCGCTCGGTGGACGTGAAGAGATACTGGTAGCCGTCTGAAGGTGGCAGCGGTCCAACTATGTCGACGTGAAGATGGCCGAAGCGACGTCGGGGTTGTGGAAACTGGCCGATACCGGATTCTGTATGTTGGCCGATCTTACTGGCTTGGCATTGGAGGCAGTTGCGAGCCCAGGCTCGTACGTCTTTGTTGATTCCATGCCATACAAACTTCTCGGTCATCAGTTTGGCGGTTGATCTTCCAGACGGGTGTGATAAACCATGGATAATATCGAACATTTGACGTCGGAGCGTTTTCGGGATGAGTGGCCGAGGGCGTTGCCTGCTCACATCGCAGAGTAAGGTGCGTCCGTCGTCGCTAAACGGTACGTCTTCCCATCTCAGGCCTGTGACGGACTGACGATAGTCAGCGGTGCCCTTCTGATCAGCCACTTGGGCGTCGGCGATGGCTCCGTAGTCGACGCCAAGATGGACGGCGTTGATTTCCACTTGTGACAGGGCGTCGGCTACTGGATTCTTTTCACCAGGGACGTACTCTATCTCGCATCCGAATTCTGCGATGGCGGAGAGATGACGCTGCTGACGGGCGGACCACGGGTCCCCAGCTTTGGTGAAGGCGTGTACGCGGGGGCGGTGGTCTGTACGGATCTTGAACGGCGTTCCTTCCAGCAGGTGGCGGAAATGTCGCACAGCCAGGTATACGGCGAGAAGTTCGCGGTCGAACGTACTGTATCGGGTTTCAGGTTGGCGTAACTTCTGACTGAAGAATCCCAGAGGCTGCGGGATACCGTTGATGACCTGCTCCACCACACCTCCTACAGCAACGTTACTTGCGTCGGTCGTCAGTTGAAGCGGAGCCGCCGGCTTCGGGAACGTCAATGTCGCGGCCTTGGCGAGGGCGGCTTTCGTAGCTTCGAACGATTTGCTCTGGGCGGGGGTCCATTCCAGGTGTTTCGGGTTGCCGCTGAGCGCATCGTATAGCGGGGCCATGACGTGGGCGAGGCGAGGCAGGAAACGATGGTAATAGTTCACCATCCCAGTGAACTCTTGGAGAGTCTTGATCGTTCTCGGCGTAGGGAACTTGTGGATGGCGTTGACTTTAGCGGGCAGGGGGCGGACTCCGGAAACGTCGATCTCGTAACCGAGGAACTCTACTTTCGACACGCCGAAAACGCACTTGTCTCGTCGTACTACCAAGCCGTTGTCGCGGAGCAGTTGGAGGACGTTTCGGACGTGGTCGTGATGTTCTGCCTTCGTCTTCGAATGGATGAGGATGTCGTCGACGTAACATACACAGTACGACAGTTCGCCGAGGATGCTGTCCATGAGGCGTTGAAAGGTGGCGCCGGAGTTGCGAAGACCGAACGTTGAGTAGTAGAAGACGTAGGAGCCGAACGGCGTGATGATCGCTGTTTTGGGGACGTCGGGCTCGTGGACGGGAACTTGAAAATAACCTTTCAAGAGGTCCAGTTTCGTGAAGTATCTGGCGCCGTCCAACTCGTTGGTGATGTCCGCGATGTTGGGTAGGGGATAGTGATCCGGTTCCGTCTTCACATTCAGCAGGCGGTAGTCTCCACACGGCCGCCATGAACCGTCAGTCTTTTTTACCATGTGCAGCGGTGATGCCCATGGACTGGATGCTTTCTTGCAGAGTCCCATCCTTTCCATTTCGGCGAAAGCTTGTTTGGCGGCCTTGAGTTTGTCGGGCGAGAGGCGTCGGAACTTGGAATAGACGGGTGGTCCTTTTGTCTCGATATGGTGGAAGATTCCGTGTTTCGCTGCTTTCCCCGGCGTCTGGTGGAGTTCGGGTTTGAAGACGTCGGCGTACTCGGTTAGTAGGTGCTCGTATGGGTCGTTGGTTGTGAATGCACAGGCGTTGACGTTTTCTTGGACCCGGGCGACGAGGTCGGTGGACTGGAACGATTGGAGATTCAGCATTCTTCGGTTGCCGACATCGACCAGTAGGTTATGGTGCCCGAGGAAATCGGCTCCGAGCAGTGGTGTCCTCACGTCAGCGATAATGAAGTCCCAGGCGTATCGGCGGTTGGCGATCTTGATGTGGATGCGGCGGCATCCATACGTGGCGATGGGCGTACCACTGGCGGCCACGAGTTTGACTTGGCATGGCTGGTTGTGACGTCGGTTTTGGTCTGTGGCGGGGTAGATGGAGCGGCATGCTCCGGTGTCGACCAGGAATTCGCGATTGGAGATGGCATCGGTGACGTAGAACCCCTGGTTCGGGTTGGCGATCGTGCAAACGTAACTGTGATGAGGGCGCCACGCCGCCGGCGTTACTGTCGGCGGGTGGCCGTGGCGTTTTTTGAGAACTTGCAGTTCGGGAGGCAGTTTCTCGCGTCTCTGCCGAACTTGTCATGGTAGCTGCAAATACCAGACGGTAGCATGTAGCCGCGGGACCACTGGTTCTGGGGCGGAGCTTGACGGCGATCATGCGGTGGGCCTGGACGGTGGCGCACGGCATTGATGTCTGCGTCCACAATGGGCGGGGCTAGTGCGCTGCAGGCGGCGGCGACCGGCGTCGATTTCTCGGCGGCTCTGGCTGCGGTAATCAGGTCATCGGCTTTGGCGACTAGCGCGGACATTGACAGTGTAATGGCGTCGTGGAGGGCGGCGCGAACTGTAGACGGGATGGACTGTAGCCATAGCTCGCGCATGAGGTCGACTTTGCGAGGCTGGCCAGTAGACGGATCGGCGCCGGGTAGTCGGGCGAGTGACTGCATCTCGTTCCACAAACAGAGCTGTGCGGTCGCCTAGATCCTGACTGGGCATGGCGAGCAGTCGTTTGGCGCGGGCGCTGACGGTAAGAGTATACTCTTTCAGCAGGTGAACTTTCAACGAGTCGTACGTGATTTCGTCGTCTTGTTGGTCCAACCATGCCGAAACGTGCTGGAAAACGCCGTCGGGGACGGCTTCTAAGACGTAGTCCGCTTTTGTTCTCGGATCTGTGACTTTCTGGAGGCGGAATTGTACTTCGGCCCGGCGAAACCAGGAAACGGGTTCCTGAGTGCTGAAAGGCGGCAGTTTCACCGAGACGGCGTGGATTGCGAGGTTGTTGTCGGACGGCGTCTGCGGGGGTGGAGTTGTCGACATCTTGAGTCTCGAAGGTTGCGTGTTGAGAACGGCGAAGGGTCACCAGTTGTAAGGAGCGACGGCCCGGCGAAGTGAAGTGAAGTACTCGAAGAGCGGTGGTACACTGTTTTTATTCAGCACACGTACGATCATTTATATACCAGCAAAGCGGACGTTAGTGTAAACAAACGTCCAGCCCACCCGGGGGCTGTGATTGGTTGGTAGCGAGCGGCAGCGGGGGCCGCCGATTGGCTGATCAGTCTCGCGGCGCGAAATTCAAATGTCAGAGTTCTCAGAGGGCATTTGTGGTTGCTACAATGGAACAGTATGACACATTGCACTGTATTTCAAGCATGAGATCCGTATATAGAAAAAAAAAAGAACCCCTGATGCCTGATGGAGCAAATATTTCACGACCTTTGAACTCCTCTGGTTCGTTGCTGTCTGTATCTCAGCCCCCCAGAACCCCCTCCCCGAGGGAGAAAGCGACAAGTGGGGGGTGGGAGACAATACACTGTATTCCAGTAAATCAGCTTGTCAGGCTCCTTCTTCATCCCAAAGCTCTCTTACTGTTTTCGACATACTCATTTTACTACACACAAACACACTCGCGCATACACATGCATCCCCTCCCCCGCACAAACACACACACACACACACACACTAAGGCTATCTGGTGTGTGGAATGTTTGCTCTGTTGGGGTCCAGTTACAAGGGGGCGGGTCACTGGCCATCTATCTCATTTTGACATCAAACGTCACTAAAATGGAAAAGAACAGCTCATGAAACAGAAACATGAGGTCCTGTACGTTTAAGCAAAACATAGACATCATATAACCCATCGTGGTGCACTCTAGGTGATTTACAGTCGTTGCACTGAGAGCTTTTCTCGCTCGACTCCACATGCGCTGTTTATCTGAACAAAGCGCTGTCAGGGTGAGTGGATGGAGCGATAATGATGGCAGAATGGCAGACAGAAAACAGACATACAAGCAGCAGGGGTCAGCAGTTTATGCTGACCATTTGACTCAAATAAACTGACAGGGACTGTGGTTTAAATTCACACAGGAAATTAATGTGGACTTTTTCCTTAACAGTCATACGGATGTCATTTGAAATTAAATTCTTGAAAAATTACAGTACAAAATAGAGTGAAAAGTATTTCATTCAGGGTTTTTTTTCAATAATTCCTGAATAATTACAGTATGAAGTTGAATCTCAAACATGGGTATTCAAAACCACAACACTAATTATAGTATTAAAAATCAAACAAAGGTGATAAACGTACCCGTTAGGCAGACATTTTGTTCATTCTGCATTGATTCTCATTCCTCTCAGCTGCCTAAGGCCCCTTAGCTCTTCTTCTGTATGCTAATGTTATACAGTGCACTCCGCTTAATAGAACTCCGGTTAATAGAGTAATCCGCTTAATAGAGCAAAAGGCTCTGGAACGGATTTGCCTAATGCAATTTCCTATAAAGATACTCCGCTTAGTAGAACAGATCTCCGCTTAATAGAACAGGCCGTAAGCAATGAAAATTGTAAACTAGTGGTTTTCGATGTGTAGCAATCGCGATACCACTATCGCGAGAAAACGCGATACCACTGCTATGCTGTTGCGCCTACGATTACGCCATACAATGTTGCGCAATGTGTAGTTCTAGCCGTATAACAGGTAGCACGCGTCACTCCACACATAGACACACGCACGTCACAATGGCTTCAACTTCATTCAAGAGACGAGGGCTATCACCTGCGGATAAGAAGGACATACTCAGACGATACGATGCATTGCCGGATTCTCAGAAGGTATCACAAGAGGATGCTGCCTCTCATCTAGACGTATCCCGGAGTGGCTTGAATCGGATACTCAAAAACAGGAAAGAAATTTTGGAACTTGAGGATTCTGATCGCAAGCGACAGCGAAAGGGCAAAGCACCTGATGTGGAAAAAGCTCTCGTAAAGTGGATTCACGCTGCCCGAGACAAGAATGCGCCTTTGTCTGGGAAGATCGTGAAAGCTAAATCTGAGGAGCTGGCATCAAAAATGAAGGTGGAGGGATTCAGTGCCACTGAAGGTTGGTTCGATCGCTTTAAGAAGAGAGAAGGGATCGTGCACAAAAGACTGCATGGTGAAGGTCAAACCGCCGACAATCAGTCACGCGACCACTGGCTACCACAAGTCTGGCCTGATTTGAAGAAACAATATAACTGCGATGAAATTTGGAATGCAGACGAGTCAGGACTGTATATTCGCGCATTGCCAGATGCCACACTCACTTTCAGAAATGATCAGAGAAAGGGCGCGAAAAAACCTATGGAGAGGATAACCGTTCTGTTTGCCTGTTCAATGACAGGAAAGAAACGCAAGATGTTTGTCATCGGCAAAAGTCAGAATCCGCGGTGCTTTAAAGGTTTGAAGTCACTCCCTGTTTCGTATGAAGCGAATAAATCTGCGTGGATGACCGGTGATCTATTCAGAAAGTGGCTGGCCGAATGGGACAAAGAATTACGTGGTCAGAATCAGCGAATTCTACTGCTGGTCGACAACTGCTCGGCGCACCCACAGAATGTTCAACTGACCAACATACGGCTTGCCTTCTTTCCTCTCAACACCACGGCCCTCATGCAGCCGTGCGATCAGGGCGTGATCCGCGCAGTGAAGGCGCACTACCGCCGCTACATGTGCCAGCGCATAGTCCAACAGATGGATGAGAGTGACTGTTCAGCCACCGCTTGCGTACTGGCGAAGAAAATCAATCTACTTCATGCCATCGAACTTCTGGTTATGTCATGGGAGGACATCACAAATGTAACAATACGTAACTGCTGGCGTAAAGGAGGTCTATGCGACACAGAAGTTGAGGTCGCGGATACAACTGACGATAACGCTGAGGAAGTGGGTGCCATATTATCTTCAGAGCAATTTGACGAATACATCGACATCGACAGAGATGTTCTGACGTGCGCGGAGGTAACTGACGAAGACATCATTGACCAAGTGATGGAAGGAACGAGTAGCCAAGACAGTGATCCTGAGCCAGAGGACGACAAGCCTGCTTCCATTGAGGAACCACCTTCCAATAAGGATATGCGGGTCGCCCTCGAGACCCTGAAACGAGGATTGTACGCCCGCGGTTTCCAGGACTTCCCTCTTATCCAGCGCATTGAGAGGGAAGTCAACCGCAAAATTACGGACTCCTGTTTCCAGACAAAAGTAATCACATTTTTCTCGTGATTTGAGATGTTTGACTGAAGCAGTGTTGTTTGATTAAAGATATGGACGTCCACAGTGGAAATATCTCTTCTAACTCGTCAGCAGGGGTTTTTCTGCGTGCATAACTTGGTCGTCGACGTGTCTGATGACCATCTCCGGTTAATAGAAACTCCGCTTAGTAGAACAGAAGCGCTTCGGCCCAATGGTGTTCTATTAAGCGGAGTGCACTGTACCATACCATTAAAAAAAAAAACAGTATATCTACATATGTATTCCAAAACGCTTTGCAGTTCTGAAGCCCAAGCTAACAGGTTAGCACCAGGGTACGGGGATGTGAGAGTGACCGGCACAGAAAATCATTGACGCGTCGTATGGTTTTGTTCATTTATTTTACAATATGTCTAGTGTTAAGCACCGTACCAACATATTGTCATGTAAATTTTTAATCCTAGAGTGTGTTTTTTTTTCTACAGGTGTAGCATCAGTAAAGAGCCGAAGACAAGTTTACTTCTTGTGGAACCATTAATCCTTTTTGTTGCTGTTGTTTTCGTTTTTTTTTTAAGTCCAACAAAACCAGAACAGGTGTATTTCTTCATGAGAATCAAACAAAGGAGATGGAAAAAAAATATGACAATTAGAAGAAAACAGAGGCGCTCAGAGGAGGAAAGTCTTTCCAATAGTTTACATAGAACCTATAAAAGAGCACGCCCGCACCCCCCCACCCGCCAACCGCTCTCCCCTCCCCTAAGTTTATGACCCTCCATGCTTCCTCACTCCTCCGCCATCCTCCTCCTCCTCCTTTTTCCCACCCCTTCTGCTCCCTCCTCCAGACAAAAGCAGAGCTCAGCCCGAGCGTTTAAACAAACCAGAACCAGCAGCGCACACACACCCACGCACACACAGACACACGCACAATGCCATACAGCTGTGATGTGTAACAGAATGAGGCTGAGGTAAGTTCACTGCAGCTGTTAGTGAGGATTACCTCATCGCTGTGTTTTATGGGAGTTATGAAACTTACAGAGACTTTATGTGTCTCCTTAAGAAACACATGTTGTGTTCTCTTTGGTGTTGTTTGGGAATTGTGTTGTAAAAAGTGACGTGAACCTCTGAATGGAAGACCCTAATGCAAACCGCATGTACAGGAACCGTTTGCAACAAAGGTCAAGTTTTCTTCTTGTTTCTGTCTTGTATTCTTACAGAGGACAGATCCGGACCTGAAAAGCAGAGTTCTTTGGAGAAGAGCCGACTCATGACAGCGCGGAGGGAGACGTTAACCAGATCAGACTTTGGGCCCTCTCCCTCACCTTGCACCTTCTGCCCGTCATTCCCCTCCCCTGCAGCCATTCCCTCAGAAAAAACAAGCTAGCCAGTAACACTCCAGTTCCTCTCCAGAAGCAACAGCTGACACATTGGAAACGACAACTGGCTGAGATGGGAGACTTGTGTCATCCTCGCGCCTCCAGCCCAGATGGGGAGACGGTGTGTGAGGCTCTGGCTCGTCATGAGTCCACTATGAGGGAGGCCATCCGGGAGATCCATGTGGATGTCAGTGCCTTTAAGTTAGGCGTGGAGCATCGCCTGGAAGACGCGGTCAGCATGAGCGGGACCCTTGGGCGAGCCATGACTCAGCTCCAGCAGGAGAACCGAGAGCTCCGTATTCAGCTGCAAGCTCTAAGCCGACAGGTGGAACTCCTCGGTGGAATGAGCGGTCAATACGGCAAGCACCACTGCAGCGAAAACCAGGAGGGGACCTACGGGAAGGCTGAGTCTCCCTCTCAGAGTGTCATCAAGCCCTGCACTGCAGGGAGTCAGACACAGACCTGCAACGGCCATAGCGGTCACATCGACACCGCAACCACCAATGCAACGCTCTCCTCCTCCCTCAGCTCCAGCAGTCCTCCGGTCGCTTCACGAGTTTCCACCATTGTGACAGGTCCTCTTTCGAGTAGCAGCCCGTCCACCGGCCGCTTCTCCAGTCGAGCAACATTTGCAGTCTCCAGCAAAACCAATGTAAGTGTTTTTGCTGGTGTATGATCACCATTTTTTATCTGGCAAACACTCCACACATTTTTGTCAAAACCACCAAGTGAGTAGCAATGAGCACACCAATAATTTGAGTGCTGTTATGGCAATTTTGGGGCATATTTACAATATGCAGTTAATCAGTACATTTCAAAATCGAGCCCAATTTTCATGCCTTTTGTCCATATCTAACTTCAGAGGCTACTAGTATGTCTAATTGAATTGGAAAACTTTTTCTTTTTTTTGTAACTTGCATCTTTATTATTTTAACAACATATAGGACCATAAAAGTCTGAACATTTGAATGCAAAGGGTTTCGTATATTTCCACCCGTAGTTAGTTTCCACAACAACGTCCATGTATGGCTGTGAAGATCCTTCAACATAAGGAAACAACAAAATAACGTGCAAACATATGTGACAGAAAAAAAGGTGGGAAAAAAAACAAATAAAAAAATAAAATAATATATTGTGATCAACAGTGACAATTGTCCCTTATTTTGGATTTTTATCCGTAATCTACATTGACTTCCTCTGATATGTGGTGTCATTCTCTCATTCATTTGTTTGTTTGCTTTTTATATTCCTTCCATTTTTCCCATCTCGTTTTAAACTTCCCTACTTGGCCCCCAATATGTTTTTTCTTTATTTTTGAGGTCACAGCTACTCTACATTGTTCCATATCCATCTCCAGAGAGCGTACAGTGTTAGTGCCTGTGTGTGGGAACAACTGCTTCATTCCTCTTTGCCATATTTGGACTGACGAACAACAATCGGCTGAATGAGTCTGTGTAATACGGATGAGAATTTATCAAACAATGGCCCATTTCTACTTTCATCCAGTAATTCTAATGCAATTTTTCCAAACTGGGAAAGGGCTGCTTGTGGTGAAGGGGCAGATTGTGAGCGGAGCTGGTGCTGTTTGTGTCGTGGTTGCTTGGATGTGCCAGTGGGGTTGGGAAGCAGCACTCCACGACACTGCTACTATGTCATCCATCAGTCAATGCGTTCTCCTGGGAGGTATGGTTAGGATGGACGTGCGCTTTTTTCAGGCTCGAGGCAAATATATGATTCTAATATAAAGGATCCTTGCTATGATACGTGAGGTTAGTCGTAAACATGACTCCTGTTTATTTCATTCTTAAATACACAAGATGTCAGATTTCGATTCAGGAGCACTAAATTGTGGAGTGTTTTGGGTTTTTCTGTTTCCTTGTCACGCTGCGTTTGTCTGCCTTTTTCCAAGTGGTTTTATCTTCACCTGATAAACAGCTTCCGTCTAAATCTCATGTTATCACGTTGCGCACGCACTCATTCACTAACAGGAAGCCGCATGTGTTTACAGCTTTGCTTATCCCCCCTCTGCTCAGTGACATACAAAAAAATTTAAAACAGGGTTTCTTTTCTTTGTTTTTTACCTTTGTGAATATGAACTTTTTCTCATTTGCCCCACTTTAAATACAATCTAAAAAAAAAGTCAGTGTAAGTTTGACTACGTTTTCCTCCGACAAAAGTAACTGCACACTCTTCTACATATTGGAGGTGTGCTTCATTTGTAATGAAAGCAAATTAATCTTTCTCCTTGTTATTTTAATTAACATTTGGTAACTTCAGATTCCCAGGTACAATATTTGTTTTGTATTTGTGTGGAGACTAAACACCTTGCATAGCTTGGCAAATGAACTAGGAAACTTTCAGAATGAATAGTATTGAGTTTCAGTTGGAATTTTGCACCCAAAGCCCCCCAATTCAAATCTTGGGTTGTAAAATTGGGATGAGTTCAGTCCAAAGGACAAAAGATTTGCGGATAAGACATATAGAGGTAGTAGGCATTTTTATTAAAAGGAGAATGATGCTGTTAAAATAACTTGTTTGTAGAAGTCATGTGGTGGCCCGTTGGGCCAGTGGTTAGCGCGTCAACCTCACAGTACAGAGGTTCAATTCCAGCTCCAGCCTCCCTGTGTGGAGTTTGCATGTTCTCCCCTGCGTGGGTTTTATCCGGGTAGTCCAGTTTCCTTCCATATTGCATGGCAGGCTGGTTGGACACTCAAAAAGTGTTCCTGGGTGTGAGTTTGAGCGCAGATGGTTGTTTGTCTCTGTGTGCCCTGCGATTGGCTAGCAACCGGTTCAGGGTGTCCCCGGCCTACTGCCCGAAGACGGCTGGGATAGGCTCCAGCACCCACCGTGACCCTCGTGAGGATTAAGCAGTTCGGAAAATGGATGGATGGATGAATGTAGAAACACCCTGCGAAAGGTGAAAACCGTGAGGTAGGAATTGCCCCAGCAGGAATTTTCGTGTATGTATAGGTGGGTGTCTTGTCCAGGGAAACCAAGACAACAAGTATTAGAAAAAATGATGAGATTTATTTCAGAAAGAAATTAAAAAAAAAAACAAGGAGAGACACCGTTCACAGATCTGTCAAGGGAGCCTTCTTCCCCTCCGCATTGTGCGCTCTCTTTTTATCTTGTTTTCTTCTCTTTGGGAGGGATTAAGGTCATCACAATCAGCATTTTGAGCAGCTACACACAATTAGTACATGAGCTTATCTGTAAAATAACTGGGCAGCATTCAATTGTACGAACAATTACTTAAATATGTCAAATTCCCATTCCATGGGTACCAGCATGTTAAAATATGTAACCAATATTTATAATTTACATATTTGACACAAAGATTACAACGTTCCACGTATTTACTCAAATGTTCTATTATAAAACCTTGTTTCGGTGGCATAGAAGGCGGCACTCACTTGACTCAGACAGGCGATAGGTTCACTCAGTGACTCTTCTGCTGGAGGTGCTGACGGTGTAGCTGAGGTTTTGAAATTAGAGAAAAACATGGTGATGGCTACGACATTCATCTTGTTGTCTTATCAGTTGAGATAGGTTTAAAGGTTTTTATCAAGTTCAAGTCAACTTTGTTGTCAAATGTGTTACATGTGCAACATACAGCACAGATGAAATTTCTTTCCTCAGGAGAGAGGAGCTGCTGCGGGTACCCGCGCCGCCATCAAAAGAACAGTTAACATAAAATTAAATTAAAAAAATATATATATATATGAGAGAGAGAGAGAGAGAGAGAGAGAGAGAGAGAGAGAGAGAGAGAGAGAGAGAGAGAGAGAGAGAGAGAGAGAGAGTGAAGACTGTCACTTTACCCTTGGTCTGAGCTGTCACTGCATCATTGTGACATGTCTTAAAAACAGCTGACCGGGTGGGGAAACCTTCAAAATAAGGCTCCCCGACCGGGTCAAGGCTTCGAACCAACCTGCCTCCGTTACCATTGAAGCAATATGTCCTTGTTGGACACAACAAAAGGAACGTTTGTAATAAAATGTTGAATTCAGGATCGATAGATTCACTGTCAACGTAGGGTTGGCAAATGAGGTGGCAAGGGATTTGGTAAAAGGGGGTCGCTGCCATTTACCACCCTTAAAATCTGCCAATGCAATTCGCATACGGGGTTATTGCCTAGGATAAACTAAGGATGTTTATCAAGACAGGAGTCATAATTAGGGGGCAATATTTGGATTCATTGTTTTGTTTCACAATTCCCCTTGCCCTTAATAATCGTCTCTTTGTATGGAGTACAACTGTTTTGCCATTGCATTCCTAGTACGTCTAGAGAAGTGTGACAGTTTCAGTTTCACAATAACAACTGACAATCTGGATACTTGAGGCACAACACTTCATTGTTGTCACGTGTCATGTTAACAAGGTGCACAAGCAAATGTCATTCATTTCGCCTCTTAAGGTGACTGTTGCCTCACTGTAGCCTTTTGGTGGCCACATCAGAGGAATGTTATCGGCTGTGAAATCACATGGCCGAAGCAAAACAAAACAAGGGCACCTTTGTTTCCGTGACTCTGCAGGAGATCCCCCTGCTGTCGGTCAAAAGTTGCACCGGGAGTCTGCTGCCATACTGTCGTTGGAATGGTTCGTTTCATTGGGGGGTTTTCTTAACAAGATTGCCACTCTTGCGCTTCCTGTCCGGAAGACGCACGTGCAGTGCACTTGGCTGTTCAGACAGGTCTGGTGGCTTAAAAACATTGACACTTTTACGCACTGACTGCAGCATTCTTTATCATCAATCCAAGGTGAATGTCTTTGTGCCAAAGTGATGTGCACAGGCTTGTTTGTCTCCAGATACCACACAGAAAAAGTTGGAAAAAATGAGAAATTCACAAAAGAAATAACAAATATGTTGTGGATATTTTGAACAAATCTTAAAATATCCAACAGCTAACCAAATCAAGAATGTTGTTTCTTTGGCATGAGTGTACAGTGACATAAAAATGGAATATATCCCTTTTGTGTGTTGAAATCTCTTTGACTGTTTATTTCATTGAGACACAATCATTTTTATTTTTATCTTATTCTTACTTGACTACCGGTATACTAAAAAGCTTAAGTGACTGCTTATGTCGACTTTGACACTGTAACAGTTTAATTCAGTGCAAAATTTAAATAAACATATGAAAATGCTGTCAGGCTATTGAATAGACGGATCTGAAAACCTGGACTCACCCCCACTTACCCATTTTTCATATGCTTATATTTATATTTGATAGTTTATATTTATATTTATTTTAATACTTTTTGTTCTACTTTATCCCTTTCATAATTATGCTTATCTATTCGATCGTTAGTTAAACTATGTGTAATGCTTTTTTTCTTGAAAATGCTATGAATTTTTTTCCCCCAAACAATCTCAATTGATTTCAAGTTTACTATTCTTAAGATTATCCTGTGAACACAACTGATTGCCTCAATCCAAGTTTGAAAGTGTTCAGCAGATGTTAATAGCATCTGGAGTTTCAACTCAACTCAACTGTATTTATAGAGCACTTTAAAACAACCATCGCTCTATACCAGGGGTGTCCAAACTTTTTGCCAAGGGGGCCAGATTTTATGTGGTAAAATGTCGGGGGGGCCGACATTCTTTACATTGAACAACAATATTGTTCAACAAATTTTAGTAAGCCAGTCTGTTTCACATTTCCATTTTTATTTTAATTTCAACAATCTTAAGAATTTCTTTTGGTTCATTTGAAACAGGTGTATCACATGCAACTGCTTATTCACTTGACTTTTTCTTAAACAGGAGTCTCCTGAGTGCAAATTGATTGATTTGAAACATAAAATGTATCACCATGACTTTTCAATAGTCACAAAACCTTTGACTCGAACAACAGGGAAATGAACAAGCAATACACATATCCACAACTGCAAGGATCATTTGAAATATGACATATCAGTCAATATAAACACGGAGTGATGTCTTGTTAACTCGTGAGTGATGCCCTCTAGTGTCTAAATGCTATTACTCATTTAGTGAATGCTATTACTCATTTAGCCACTAGAGAGAAGCAGTACTCTATGAAACATCAATGCAACACGTGCCCCATTGCGCCCAACCTGCGGGCCAGACGGCACTGATTTTATGACAGGGGCCGAGGGCCGGATGAAATTCGACCGCGGGCCGGATTTGGCCCGCGTGCAGGACTTTGGACATGCCTGCTCTATACAAAGTGTTGTACGTGTAGCAAATATCATGTATACAACAATAAAACAACAAATTAATAAAAAATACAGTAGAAAGCACCAAACATTAAGACTATGATCAAGTCTGAGTCATGCCGTGTCAAATGCCAGAGAATACAAATGAGTTTTGAGATGAGTTTTAAAGATGGGCAGCGAGGGGGCTTGCCATATGTTCAGTGGGATGTCTCAATCCAAAGAGAGGCACCAGCAACGGAAAAGGCTCGATCCCCTCTGAGCCTCCGCTTAGTTTTTGGTACTTCTAATAATGTCTGGTCCGTAGACCTGAGACACCAGGTAGGTGTGTAGGAGGGGATGAGCTCAGAGAGGGAAGGTGGCGGGCGTGAGGCCATTTAAAGATTTGAAAACAAATCATAGGATCTTGAAACTAACTCTAAAATGTATCGCAGTGTACACAGTTGTCACAGTATTTTGACTTCTTTTTAAATGTTGCCATCTCCCTTTGAAAAACCTCTCGTTATTCTTTACGACTGTGATTAGATTATGTTGATTACCGTATTTTCCGCACTATAAGGCGCACCTAAAAGCATTCAATGTTCTCAAAATCCGAGGGTGCGCCCTATAATCCGATGCGCTTTATATAAAGCGGCTGTAACTCTCCTTAGAGTCCCCATTGATTTGCTTCTCTGTTAGTGTTCCTATGTCATCTCGTGGTGATTACAAGCAGGAACCAATTGTAACCTTAAAAGGGTTCTGCCCGACACTAATTGACATGTGTCGTCGCCAACACACACTCAAACAGAGAACTACCGGTACTTCATGAGCTCTGCGCCGCCATTATGAAACAAAAATGATATCAAAAGCATAGCTAACTACTGTCTAAACGAAGGAAGAAGGAAACAAGCAAGACTTCTAAAGATATTTAGCGCCTTGTGGATGTGAGCCCACGAGGTTGATGTGCCTTTTTGTTGAATCAATTGTCTTCATAACTTTTGTCTTTCATTTATTGTTTTGGTATGCCATTTGTATTTATATGATCTTTATAAATAAAACTGTATTGTATTCTATTCCCTTTAGTGCATCATCATCTCGTGGATGCATAGCGTAACCGCAGCCACTATTGTAGCTTCTATTCTACGCGCCATTTATAATGCAGTGCGCCCTTTATATGAAGACAGTTTTAAAATAGGCCATTTATTGAAGGTGCGCCTTAAAATCGGAAGATCTTTAGAGTGCAGAAAATACGGTATATTGTAAATCCATTGGTTTTATTTGGTACGGTGGTCCAGCACTAAGTTAGTGTCAGTTACTCTGGCTAATTTCCAAAATCATGCTCTATCCCTCTCCTCACATGAGTTAAGTCAGCTGGGATAGACTGCAGCCCAGCAGTGACCCTGCAAATGAGCAGCTTTACCTAATGGTTCATGTGCGGACTTTCATTTGCAGAACGTCAACCAACCGATCGAAACTCAAGATTAGCTTTCCCAGGTCAGAGGGGAATCTACTGGTCTCAATCAGAATGGAGTTTCGATGCTCTTGATTTATGGTTCAGTACAAGACTTGTATCACATGTTAGATAAGAGCTAATGACATTCTTAGAAGGGAAAGTCGAGCTTGGGGGCAGTAATTATCCATCGTTTAACCATTCAGTCCATCTCTCACAAATATTATACAACTGTCACCCCTGATGCTTATCGACATACACATGCAACATACAACTCGCTTGTCACTAGCTAGTCCAGAAGATGGATTGGTTAAGTTCATGGGACTTTAATGTGCTGATCTCAGTAGAAAGAGAATTATTTACCTGGTCTGGAGAAGATTTGCAGACATAGAGTCGCCAGTATGCGGTCTTTGGACTTAACAACAGGGATTTTAAATGTATCTGTAGACTACGCCAACCGCTCACAATATTTTTGCCAATTCAGATCAGTAAACATCTGGTCAAACCAAGACCTGGAATATTTTCTATGCTTAAAACAAAACAAACAAGGAAAGCAATTTGGATGTGTGTATCAGTGCTGTACATCTTTTTGAGATAATTAGTTTGCCATGCATTTGATTTATAAATGTAAACTTATTTATATATACATTATATATAAATATCAAAACATTCACACACGCGCACTGTCCTGGCGATCATGAATCAGGCTGAAGCACCATGAAGTCGTGGCCCTTCATCGGAGAGAGATGGGCCCTCGGCCCCCCACACACACACACACGCACGCACGCACGCACGCACGCACGCACGCACGCACGCACGCACGCACGCACACAGACACACACACACACACACACACACACACACACACACACACACACACACACACACACACACACACACACACACACATACACACACAAAACGTTCACGCTGCCAACACGTGATTGATTTCTATTCAGTGACTCTCAGTAGGAATGTGAATGGTTGTTTCCAGAATATGTGTGTAGTCTGCCTTTTACACAAAGTTATCTCCAATTACCCACGACCCTTAAGAGGATACTGTAAGTGAAAAAGAAAATAAAATGAATGGATGGGTTTCATAGCTTGGCTTAGTTTCGGCAGCTAAAAAAAATGTTATTTTGTTTGCTATTTTCTATAGCGCTTGTCCTCAATTGGGTTAAGAGTGAGCTGCGCTCCGTCCCATTGGATTTTTGGCAAAGGGTGTTATACGGCGATATATCTCGCTTTCTCTCAAAATGTCGTGTGTCCTGATTTGGGGAAAAACAACTGTAACACTCTAATGGTGTGTGTCATCGACCCAAACTAAATGATAAACAACAACACGTTATGAAGCCTGCAAATAGCGGTTGACACTAGGCTCCAGCTCACCTGTGTCCATAATGAAGACGAGACGGGATTTAAAAAAAAATGGAGGCACGAATTCTGCGATTAACTGCTTCATGGTTTGTGGATAGTTATTATTTTGTAGGCTTTTTACAACCAGAACAAATGTCTCTGGGAGACTCTCATGAGATTGTACTCCAAAGATCTTTTATTATTATTTTTTTAATGAAAGCACATTGGCTATGTTTTAGTCATGGACGGTTCCACTGCTGAGCAGGGAATAAGTAGTCAAGTTATTTATCTCCACAAAAAGCTGAAATCGGACATTTACAAACTGTCTGTAGAGACTCGCCATGTAACTGACAGCTGACCTGGGCCAAAACTCATCACTCTGGTTACTGAGGCCTCGCCTACCCCCTTCTCTCTGAGAATGACCCCTTCCAAACTTTACCCCCTTATGGGACTATATAGTATACACAAATGTGTAAGACGGAACAGGAAAAAGACACACCTACAGCTAATTTTGAGTGTCGATGGGAAAAAAAAGAGTTTGATATTGTGAAAAGTTTGCATCAAATTGAAAAAAGTGCACAGCTGAGAGTAGTGTGGATGTGTGCGTGTGCATGTGTATACAGGGGGGTGATGTGGGGGGGGGCAACAGAGGTATGTGGCTACTCCCTGACTACCCTTGGCTCTCTTAATGACTTCCAGACAATAGGCTGTGTTCCCGTCATTATGGCTGTGGAAACAAGTTAATAACTGACCTGCCGGTGGGACACCTTGAATGCCCTCTGGCACCACTCATGCTAGACAAAATCAATATATCCAGTATTGTGGTGGTCAGCTGCATCAGGAAGTAATATTTCAATTTTATTCACTCACCAGTTTTTTAAATATTCTGCATTTACAAAAGAGTATTCATTTAACAACATAGGATATCCCATTTCGGCTGAACATTCTTCAGCCGAATGGATATTCTTCAGCCGAAATGCATCTCTGGTAAAGTCAGATGAACCCTTTCATGCACCCTGTAACCTGATAGCATGATAAGCTGTCCACTGTAGTAACGGCTGTCCCTGAAAGGGTTAAAGTTACTAACTCAAGCATGACGTGAGACGTTGTTTTTAGTTTGCTTTAGTAGGCACAATAATGCCCTAAAAAAAGTGCATGTCATTTCCATAATACATCACAGATGTGTCACATGGGCCAAGGAAGGCTCCATAAAATTTCCGTGCAAATTAATATAACAGCAATGCTGCATAAAATACAAAGTAGTTTGCGGGTGTAAGTATGAGCGGAATGAAACAGTATCTCCTTCTACACCTTCTGGTTTTCAATCAAGCAGCAAGTCAGACAGGCCTGTTCAGGATTGTTTGATGGAGGTCTGCGCTCTTCTCACTATGAAGGTAAAGGCAGGATTTTCTTCAGTCTTTTTTTTTTTCGTTGCCCGGGCCGACCTAAGATTGTAGCTGGTGAGTGCCTTTAACACTGTTTCTGTTGAGTGGTGCACTGGTCAATTTGAGACGAGAGCAGTGGGGGTAGGGATGAGGTAAGAGTTGGGATATGACCCCTTCAGTAAATGTAGCTGGCAAAGACTGTGAGGAAACTGACCAAAAAATGTGTTTATTTACACTATTTAAATACAATAAATGGAACAAGAAAAATAAAAAAAACATCCATCCTTAGGAAGCTTGTCCTAATTTGTCTCGGGTGAGTTGAAGCCCATCCCAGCTGACTTTGAGAAAGAGGCGGGGCAAACCCTGAACTGTTGCACTCAAAAAACATTCTGGATTGTTCTGTACAAAACAACCCAACCCAGAAAATTGCGTAATATTGAGCCATGTGGTGAGTCAGTCCATTTAGACCCGATGTGGTTTATTTTTGACCGAACTGGCTTCAGAGATTGGACACTTTGTCTTGTATGTTAGTAAAATTGCAAACTTCTGTGCAGATCATAATCATTACATTTGTCTTACAGATGTAAAAAGAGGCGGCCCGGTAGTCCAGTGGTTAGCACGTCGGCTTCACAGTGCAGAGGTACCGGGTTCGATTCCAGCTTAGGCCTCCCTGCGTGGAGTTTGCATGTTCTCCCCGGGCCAGCGTGGGTTTTCTCCGGGTGCTCCGGTTTCCTCCCACATTCCAAAAACATGCGTGGCAGGCTGATTGAACACTCTAAATCCCTCTTCCTCAACTGGCGGACCGCGATCCACGACCGGACCGCCGACCTCCTCTGTCCGGACCGCCGACCTCCTCTGTCGGGGCCTCCTCTGTCCGCACCCTCGGCAAATTGTATAAAATAATAAATTATAAAGTGATTTTTACGTTATACATTTTCTATTTTTGGACTATAATCTGCGCATTACCGCGATCGCTTGTTAAAATTATCCGTTGTATTATTTGCGTGCACGAACAGATGTATTGCAGAGGACGCAGCAGCGCGACTCTGTGTGTGTACAATGTTTGACGAACTGGAGACGGGGGCATGAAGGTGATAACGATGCGCTGATTGGCTCCTCTGAACTTAAGGTGTGCCCATACAACAGCGTCACGCATTCAAAATGGACGCCACAGTGTGCTCACAGCTTCAGCACAGGAGAGCCACACACAGACAATTAGACAAGACAAATCGCGGGACGTTTCGATTGTTTGCAGTTTTGCTCCCGTCTACCCGGGGATCTTTGCAGCTGTTTAACAGCAGAACACCGCAACATGTTAAATGAACATCCCAATGGCGTCCTGAAATAATATTAGCATGCCTCAGACATTGCATTCACCTTTAGTGGAAGAACAGCACTGCACATTCTTGTGCTCCCTTGTGTCAGTATTTAAAATGGTTCTTAACTCCTCTTCTGATATATTTTTCAATGACTTCAGAGGGGATGTGAAAAGGGGAATTGTACAAATGAAAATAATATTTTTGTTTTCATTTTTAGTATTTATTTTGGTAAAATGAATATTTTGTTTTGCTTTTGTTAAATTAAGGGAAAATTACAACTACTGTTTAACAAAGTTAAAATGAAAATGTCTTATTTCCCTAAAAGGGCTATTTCTATTATTAAGCAGGCACAACTTAACAAAATAAAAGAGTTCCTCTGCCTCAACACAATACCTTTCATTATTTGCTGTGTACTGGCAAAGTGAATAATTGTTATTTTCATGCACCCCATTATTGGTTGCTTGTGAGGAGTGTTGATTTGTATAAGCTTGGCTAGACCATACTAAATGGGCATATAGCCCTGCTCCCCATGACCACCGTGCATGGGACCGGACCTTGGTCTTATAAAAAAAAAAAGTGGACCGACAGCATTTCTAGTTGAGGACCACTGCTCTAAATTGTCCCTAGGTGTGAGTGTGAGTGCGAATGGTTATTCGTTTCTGTGTGCCCTGCGATTGGCTGGCAACTGATTCAGGGTGTCCCCCGCCTACTGCCCGAAGACAGCTGGGATAGGCTCCAGCACCCCCCGCGACCCTAGTGAGGATCAAGCGGCTCGGAAGACGAATGTAAAAAGATATCACTCATTGATTCCAGATGGTAGCCTGCTATAGAATGAACTATAATTCTGATTAGACTTGTGACTGTGCATCTTGTCCGATTTTAATGTGTTTGGCCGAAGGGCTGACGTAATACCGGCTGATGTGATGTCAGCACACACCGTGGCCCTGACAACAATGTCCTCTCCAGCTGAGTGCATGAAAAATAGCTTAATCAAGTGGCTCCACATCAGGCCTCAGGTTGTGAAGTGGGGGGTACACGTAAAGCGAGCATGAAAACAACTTTGAGAGGCGTTGACAAGTGAGCTCACCTGCTGTGGTTTTTGGCAAGCATGAAGATTTCGTAAACGTGTGGTGAGAAAGAGCATCAACTCCGCTGGAAATTAATGAGTGCCTCAGCGAGGTTGTACTCGGGTTGTGTTCGTGACTTTTGGGGCTGGGTGGACTGAATATAACCTGGATTCATTTTGCTGCGGCAAGCTGGAACTTCTTCCATCTGAAAGGCAGACTGCATGATGGACTGGTCACCGGGCAATCACACGGTCAATCATAGAGACAGACAGCCTCCAGCTGAACCCACACTGTGAATTGCTGATGCCATGACTGATTCACCACATGATTCAAATAACCATATTCAAATTATTTTTCCTCCCATACGTCTCATGGCAAACCCAAAACACAAGAAATTGGATAACCTCATTAGTGCGAGAAATAGTCTGCTTCACAATTGTGAGGTTCTGGTTTTGGCCTGAGCCAAGATGTGTGAATATGCATGTGTATGGTTGTTGGTTTATATACTGTATGCAATATATATGGCCTGTCAACCAGCCCAGGGTGTCCCCTGCTTCTCACCAAACCCATCTGTTGCGGCTCATGCCCATCCATCCATTTTAAACACTGCTTGTCCTCAATCAAGTTGCAGGGGAGCCTATCGCTGCCTACTCTAGACTGGTTGCAAGATCATTGCAGTGCGGTCAAGCTAACTCATGACTTATAAGGTAAAGTGGTATAGAAAATGGCGAGATGGCTAGATGGATATGTCGGATGCCAACCACCCAGGCCAAATGCACAAACATGCATTCAAATCTCAGTGCAAGTGGGCACATGGATTTGGGGGTGCTGTGGGAGGAAAAACGAAGTCCCTTTAGAGACCCTCTGTGTCAGTGCCGCAAATTGAAAATGCTAGTTTCAAGTTCTACTGTCATTCAAGGGTCCCCATACAGTATTTTCTGCACTTAAGGTGCTTCGGAGTAAAAGGCACACCTTCAATGCATGGCCTACTTTAAAAGTGTTCATATATAGGGCGCACTGCATTATACGGCGCATAGAAGAGAAGCTACAATAGTGGCTGCAGTCGTGTTATGCATCCACTAGATGGAGCTATTTTAAAGGGAATATAATACAATACAATACGGCTTTTTGCTTTCTGTAACAAGGCACTTTACAAAATATTTAAGATACTACGTCCAAGAAATTGATCCATATATAAGGCGTATCGGATTATAAGGAGCACCACTGTCGGTTTTTGAGTAGTCGACTGGTTAGCGCGTTGGCCTCACAGTGCACAGGGGCAGGGATCGATTCTGGCTCCAGCACGCCCTGTGACTCCTATGAGGATACGCGGATCACTAAATGGATGAATGGATGGATAATCTAAATTAACCGTGTTTTAACGTCTCCACCAAATTCACTCAAGTGTGAATAAAAAATTCACGGGGTATAAAAAAAATGTTCACCAAGTTTATGCACACTGCTATAGGACTATTGTTCAAAGGTGTGTTTTGAATGTGTTTTGATTGGATTGAACTAAATCAGGCTCAAGGTTAAATCAGGGTTCAACTTAATGTGTTTGGTAATGCTACTACAGGTTTTTTCCCGTATTCAGGAGGGTCCACATTTGTCATAGTTTCCTGACCTCTCATCGAGCATGTCAAACTCCCCCTCAGCTTACTGCATCACTGCCAGGAACTGAGAATCACAGAGTGAAGGCTGGAAGGAGGAAGGTGGGCTGCCAAGATAGCATAGATAGGGGAGTTACACTCTATTGTTGCCATATGTTGTAGATAATGTGTACTTGTAGGGAGAACTGGAGTGGAAAAATCAACAGAGAACCATTAGTTTTGCACACAACTGGAACTGACCGACAGTACAACATTTGTGAATGAATAGTCAACTATTTCTCACAATTTCACCACAGAGAAGAGCTGTTTGGAGAACTTCAGTTTTCATAGTGTGACATTACACTGAACTGTATTTTTGAAGCCCCAATTTACAAAAGAAAGACTCCTAAAGGATAGAGCTACAACAGATGCAAGCACTTTTGCTGACAGAGGCTTGGACAAACTCGAATGAATAAACCCTGAACGGAACCATTTAGTGTGAAACAGTCTTTGATCAGAAAGAAGAATGGGGAAAGGGGGAAAAAAGGCACAGAAAGCAACATTTTTAAAGTTTCAGGATATAATAGTGACGCAGTAATTAAATTTACATATCTGTAATGTAATTATAACGATAAAAATAGCAGCGTGATTAGCGATAAGGCAGCAGAGCTAAAAAAAAAAGTCGATATTTCTGAACAGCATATCACCTTCAACTTATAGTTACATTAGCGGGTGAGAAGAATTTGGCACATTATGAGGAATCCCTCATCAGTCTCAGCGTATGCCAGCATAGTTTGGAGATGATTCACAACAAGCCTGAGCTGGCCCTAACGATGAGCTCTATCAAAAGAGCAGCTTCAAGTCTCTCATTAAATATGACATTTTTGAAGCTCTGCAGAGCATTCTCCACAGTTTAAATATACATTCTGTACGAGAGCACATATGAAACACGAGTAATAATAATTTTTGCTACAAGACTGCACAGCAAGAAGGCTTCTCCTTTACCAACATAAACATCTATAGGCAGGAAGCTCTGTGCGCTAAAGTCCAAGTTTATATATCTAGCACATATTTTCCATCTCAATGCAAAGTGTTGCTTGAGTCATTTTCCTACAAGAAGTTCTAGGGAGTGTGAACGTACTTTTAAAAAAAATGGTTAAAGAGTGTTGGATTCCTTTTTACATTCTCGGAAGGAGATTAAGAGACCACGTCCTCATTTCCCTTACGTGTTAGTTTTACAGGAGTGTGTATATGTGTGTGTGGGGGGGGGGGGGGGTAGTGGATTGCTTGCTTGCGTGCGTGCGTAATTTTCTTTATTGGGGGGCAAAATTCAGCTTTTCTTTAGCTTGTTTTCTTTAAAAAAACAATTATTGATGATGTGGAAAACGATCCCAACTGAGTTTTTTGATCCGTTGCACCACTAAGTGGTCGGCACCACAAAACTCAAGCAAGTTCCATGTTAATTTAAATAAGCACAGAATAGATCTGGTTTAATATTGTAAAAGTCATCAACAAGTCGAGTGTGTGGCAGAAAAAGGGTGAAAACAGGTGATGATGACACGCTATTCTTGCAAATGAAGAGCAGCCAGCAAATAGTAATGTTAGAGCTTCTGATTCACTGGCTGCTTGCGACGTCAACGGCAGTTGCACGGAACAATAATGGGCGTCCAAATATTTCTAATCCACATATCCTCGCGAACAACCATTCCTAATCAAACTCACGTCTAGAGACAAGTTAGAGTGTTCCATTGAATGATGGCCACTGAATAATGGCCATGTATTAATTTATTAACTTAATGATTGTCACGTTGTGCCCGAAGCGATGGAATTATTGCTTCGTGCACAACAAAAAAAGGAAGTGGATCCCCGAAATAGCAGACACAGAAAGATGTTTGTCAGACAAAAATTAGATTTAATATAAACACAAAATACCGTCTAGGCGAAACAAACAGAAGACACTGGTCAAAATAAGGACCAAGAATGAATAAGGATGTAACAGAAAATGCTTGCGGAAAAACAGCAAGGAAACTGATTTGGCAACTCTAGAATTTCACACGAGCGGATAAGACTGCACGCACTAACAGTCAATCGATTTAAAGATAATAATTTTCTCGAGAAGGACTCGGCGAGAGTAATGGCACGGCGTAGAATACTCCGGCAGTGAGTAGACTGCCAGAGCGTCCAAATAAAGGCTGAGTAATTAATCACCAGTGGGTGACAGGTGTGCAAGCGGCAGGCAAAACAAACAGAAGACGCTGGTCAAAATAAGGACCAGGAATGAATAAGGATGTAACAGAAAACGCTTGCGGAAAAACAGCAAGGAAAATGATTTGGCAACTCTAGAATTTCACACGAGCGGATAAGACTGCACGCAATAACAGTCAATCGATTTAAAGATAATAATTTACTCGAGAAGGACTCGGCGAGAGTAATGGCACGGCGTAGAATACTCCGGCAGTGAGTAGACTGCCAGAGTGTCCAAATAAAGGCTGAGTAATTAATCACCAGTGGGTGACAGGTGTGCAAGCGGCAGGCAAAAAGCCTGCCCCCTGCTGGCAAACACGGGACGTGACAATGATGCGCCCTTCCGATAAAATCAGAAATACATGAAATGATGCATACAAATACATGTCCTGTCACCTTATTTTTAGCCTGTCCAGGATCATCGTTGCAAACTTCGCAATATGTTTGCAGCCTCCTTTGCCATGTATTTCTAAACACAAATACACACACATACTAAGGGTGTGGAAAATAATCGATATTAATCGATACATCGATGCGCACGTCCGCGATCCGAGTGCATCGGCTCATTCACTGGGTACGACGCGATTGACGGGTGAAATCGCGATTCATCACGATGCATTGATGGGTATCGGTAAAATCCGATTCAATCGCCGTTTTATTCATGTTAAACGTCACATATCTGCCCTTTCCTAGGCGCAATGAATGCACCATCATTGCTTTGCGTTTTGTGTTGAATACGGACGGTAGCCGTGCGTCGCATACAGTCCAGTACACAACGAGCGAAACATTATGGAAGTTAGCGCACGCAGCAGCAAGGAAACTACTATATTTAATGCAGCCGCAACATTCAAATCTTATGTTTGGAAATACTACGGCTTCGAAAAGAAAGACGGAAAGCTTGATAAAACCTCCGTAATTTGCAAGGAATGTCGCACTAAGAAGCCATACAACGGCAGCACCACAAATATGCAGACCCACTTAAAACGATGGCACCAGATCACCGACAAGTTTCCCTCCCGCTTCCCCGCCCAGTTCCTCGTCGGACACCGGAGAAACTCTTGGTAAACCAGGTCAGGATCAGAAAAAAATTGCCTCTTATTTTGGGAGTCCCCTTGCAACTCACTGTGACCGCGCAATGGCTATAACTAAGGCCACTGCTTATTTCATATGCAAAGACCTCCAGCCTTAGCGTGGTGGACAACGAGGGTTTCAGACAGCTCGTGCACGTTTTGGAACCCAGGTATAAAATACCAGACAGGTCTGTGTTCACTTACAAACATATTCCCGATGTGTACAACAAAGTGAGAAGTGAGATTACTGTGTCGCTGAACAGTGCGCAAAGAGTTGCACTTACAGTGGATGGGTGGACATCTTGCGCTATAGATTCATATATATATATATATATATATATATATATATATATATATATATATATATATATATATATATATATATATATAATATATATATATGAATATTTCATATAAGACACTCAGTGAGAGTCTGTTTGTGTTTACACTATAGCAACAGCTGTGAATAAGTTGTTTTACAAGTTCTACTCTTTATAAGGAATAAAGTGGTATCCTTTTTGTAATACCATACTGAATTCCATCTTTTTAAAAGCTTTTTTTCTTTGCTTATTTGCATCATGTTTAATTGCACAATATCGCAACAAATTGCATTGTATCGTATCGGATCGCATTGATTTGAACTTAATGTGTATCGAATCGTATCGCATCGTGACGACGGTGAAACGTATCGCATCGTATCGCCAGAAAATTCCATGTATCGTTTAAGTATCGCATCGCTGGCAGTGGATCGTGATGTGTATCGAGTCGTCCTCAGTGCTGAGATTCACATCCCTAACACATACTGTATATTAGAAATGGCTTAAATGGCTCTGTAAAACCAGTATTAGGAACTGTTTTCCTATCAAGGTCTGTATAAACATACATATATATGCACACACACATATGCACACGTACGTGCACGCACACACACCCAAAGCGTTATTGTTTAATTATATGTGCACTGCAATTGGCTGGGTGTACAGCTGGGATAGGTTTCAGCTCACCCAGAACCATAATGAGGAGGATAGGCACTACAGTATATATTGATGGATGACACATGTTGGCTGACATGTTGATTACCACTTAAGTAGATGTAGTTGTGATTTCTAAATTTCCATCAGCAAGTAGCCTTGATCATCAAATCCCACATCAGCCGCTCCCAGCCCCCATGCTTCCATGGAGACACCTGTGACAGCTAAACAATATCCTCTGACTAAACAGGATGTGGCACTCACCAATGCACACTCATACCGCATGTTTAAACAGAAGGGCTTCCCAGTGCAAGTGATTCTGTAGCGACAACCACTATTGTGAGTTTTGCAATCAGTCTTCTAACTGTTTGGTCCAAACTGGAGATACACTGAAAGGGATGGCTGATTGATGAATATAGTTGAATGAACACTAACGCTAGGTCTGATGTTTCATACTGGTAATTACTGTTTAGTATGCCCATTGTACTTTCACCGTAGTAGAAAATAGTCAAACCGATAGAGTCTTCATATTTTGGGGGTGAGAGAGAAGTGCTTAGGGTTATTTGCATCCATCCATCCATCCATTTTCTACCGCTTGTTAGAGGTGGGGTCATGCAGGCAATCGCTTCAACAGGGAAGGCCTCTCAGCCACTTCTTCCAGCTCGTCCCAGGATCCCAAGGCGTTCTCAGGCCAGCAGAAGACATAGTCTCTCCAGCATGTCCTGGGGTCATCCCCGGGGCCTCCTGTCAGTGGGACATGCCCGGAACACCTCACCAGGGAGGCATCCAGAAGACATCCTAATCAGATGCCCAAGCCACCTCACCTGACCCATCTCGACGTGGAGGAGAAGTGGCTCGACTCTGACAATCCCTGTTCTCCAGCACCCTGAATAGATCTTACCAGGGAGGCCACTCCCCCTTCTTAAAAAGAGGGACCACGACACCAGTCTGCCAATCCAGAGGCACTCTACCCGACGACCAAGCAATGTTGCAGAAGCATGTCAACCAGGACAGCCCCACAATATCCAAAGCCTTGAGGGACACCGGGCAGATCTTTGCCACAGAGAAGCTTTTTAAAGACCTTGGTGACTTCAACCCCACAGATGGGAGAGCCCACCTCAGAGTCCCCAGACTCCGCTTCCTCTAAGGATGGTGTATTGGCGGAATTCAAGAAGTAGAGTGGCCACTGAAGCTGCGTTCCACTTACAGGTGATAGTTGAAACTTCTTCTGAAAGTGGATTCTGGCAGACGCTCCGAACACACCCTCAAAATACGTTAGAGTCTGTCAGGTCGGACCGCCATCTTCTTCCACCATCGGAGCCAACTCACCACCAGGTGGAGACCAATTGACAGCTCCGCCCCACTCTTCATCTGAGTTTCCAAAACACAAGGCTGCAAAACTATGATAAGACCTCAAAGTCAATCATAGATTTAGTGTCCTGGTGCCAAGTCCACTTATGGACATCCTTATGTTTGAACATGGTGTTTGAACATGTACAATTAACAGAAGTCCAATAACAAAGCACAACTCCAGTTCTGATCAGAGGGCCGTTCATCCCAATCACCCCCTTCCAGGTGTCGCTGTGATTGCCCATGTGAGCATTTGGGTACTCTGAACTGCTGCAGAGGCACAAACAACAGTCATGACCCATCCCCCCATCCGAAGGCCAAGGGAAGCTCCCCTCTCGTCCACCGGGTGTGTACAAACACTGAGGTGAGGGGCAATCAGTCTGTCTGCCCACACCTGCTCTGCGCCTCTCACCGTTGGCAACTCCAAAGTGGAAGAGTCCAACACCTCTCAAGAGAGCTGGTCGTGTGTGGAGGCAAGTCCAACTATGTCAAGTCGGAATTTCACTGCCTCACACACCAGCTCGGGCTCCTTCCTTGCAAGAGAGGGGACATTCCATGTCTCGAGAGTTAGCTTCTACATCTGGGGGATCGGACCGACAAAGGTCCCCACCTTTGATCAGCGCCTAATTCACTTAGCACCCGACTCCTTTGGCCCCTCGCATCGGTGGTGAGGCCATGGGGAGGAGCACCCACATTGCCTCTTCGGGCAAGCTTCCGAATACTGTATAGAATACCTTCATGGACACACTTCAGTCTAGTCACAGACTACCACAATCATTTCAAATGTTGGGTGAATGGGGTTATTGCTTGTAATGGAGGACGATGCCAGTCTATTTTGGGGCCATCTTGATGTGACAAGTGCTACTTTTAGCTACTTATCAACAGAAGGCAGAGTCTTGCATGTGTCAGTAAAGAGTAACATGACTGGTTCCTAAACAGAAGATTCCAGTGCAAAGCAGTTGTTGATTGTTAACAAAACTCAAGAAAGTTCCGCGTTCATTTAAATAAGCACAGAGTACAGCTAAATGCCACCATAATGCAAATGTTGGATTGACCTCAGTCATTGTAATTCTTCAGCTAAACCAATGACAAAACACAAATTCCATCAAAACATTAGTTAAGGGGGAAGAGAAAAAAGACCTTTTCACATTTGCCTAATCAGAGGCGTTTAATTACATTTTCGTTCGAATATAACTACTAACCAAATGAACGTTGGATATATCATTTGAATTGAAAGAGATTGCATCATGTCATAATTTCGGAACGTTGTTTGTAGTAGCAATAAAAAAAGGTGTGTGTGGGGGTGAAATTGATTTTAAAGTATGATGTTCATTAATCTTAATGCAAAACAGAAAATAAATCAAAAGTGATTAAACATTTGCATTCAGGTTTGGAGGAATCTTTTAAGTACTTACTGACATATTTTTTTGACATGACATGAAATATACAGAGAACAAAGAGTAGGACGAAATACTTTTTTTTAAAACTTCCTACTCCATTTTGAACATGTAAACTGTGCTTAACGATGACTATAGATGTGCTTTCTCTTCTCTTTAATGTTCGTTTTAACTTTCCATTCTAATCTTTCACTTACTTGCTCATATGTTCAATAAACAAACAAACAAGAAAAGATCAAAGATAGATGAATAGTGTTTCCACAGGGGTAGGGAAATTCACAAGCATTGCAAAACATTTCCCTAGCTGAAGACATCCACTCTCTATTATCTTTTCAAAAATAGATTGCTTATACCCACTCTACTGACATCATCGTGACAATTCCCACACTCATGAGAGCAGAGTGTTGCTGTGTGATGGGCGTGGCCTGACCTCAGGTATCCTGTCAGTCGTGTGTGCCGTGTGAAGTGTTGCAGAGTGTTCTGCAGGCAAATCACAAGTGCAGATAATGGAGAGAGTTGACAGGAACTGAAGCAGCCTAGCAATTGTGTTTCCATTCTCTGATTTTAGGGAAGCTCCCCTTCCCACAGAACAGAGATTCAACAATTTGTCTCCTTCCTCCTTCTTGATAGTCAGGTGTTTCCACTTTACAACCACGTGCCTCTGTCTCATTTAGAGATATTCATTTGTGTTTCCCATGTCGGTGTCGATGATAGCATGTTCAGTAGTTATGCGGCTCTGCATTTCCCCTTCTTACTACTCGCAGACAACCTAAATAGCATGAGCCTGCTTCAATGCACAGGCTCCGTGATTCTACACATGGTGACACCGCAAACCAAGTGGTGAAATGGCCCGGTGATTTCCGCCAAACACATTCAGCTCCACTCTGACAATTTGAAACGGCAGCAGCCGTTCACTGACTTTCATCACGGCTACTTGTGATTTTAGCCCCTGAAAAGCTTTTTGAAAAAGGTCTCTTGTCATTTTTGACATGGTGTAACCTTGCAAAACTGTACACGGCTATCAGTTTCTCCCATTGATCCCTGTCATGCCAAAGCGGTATATAATCATTTCAGTGTTTGACGAAGAGGTCCACGTGACCCACAGCTCCTGCCAGATGCATATGGCAGTTATTTGAAAGAGAATCACGTTTGACGCATCTGTCTTCGTTAATTAGATACATCTCGGCGGTTTGCTTGTTGCATGTTTATGGGAAAGAGTCACAGCGGGAATAAAATATACAGCAGGACCTCTTACACTGAGAAGGAAGCTGGCCCATGCGGTGAATGATAAATTCAAGTTTCGTTACTAACAGCACGTGAATGAAGTAACACACTTTGTATGATCCAAGTATGACGCACAAAAAAAATTCTTTCCGAATTTCATCCATTAATTGGATCGCTGGAAGACTCGAGGACTAGACAAATTCTTGTGTCTGCTGATAGTCCAAATTGTAATCAGTCCCCGGTTCTGCAATGAAAGTCATCAATGACGTCACACTGTACAAACAACATTCTAATCGCGTTATACTGTATGTGCGTTCCAGAGTATTGAGCGAGAGGAGCCAATAGAGGTTGACCAGGCCCCAACACATGCGTGTCTGGAGAATGGACACACTGCGTCAACAGGTACCCGCAAGTGTTTCTCATCATGCCAGTACAATATGTTCTCAAACTCAAAGCTCGAGCACAAAACTGACGTCAAGCCAATTGACTGAAAGGCTTTTTAAAAAAAGAAGAAAAAAATACATTTTACTCCTAAGGCTTACTTTAATGGGGGATGTTGAGTGCTAGCCTGTTAAAATTGTTGAGTAATGTTTTCTGTGGTTTTGGGAGAGATTTGTCAAGTCCGGCAGATTAATTCCAGACTATTTCACAGTGATGCCATCACTATCAGTGCTCTGCTAGTTCTCTCCTGTGTTTGGTTAGAGAGGTTCAAACAGAAACTGTGACTGGACACTAAGAGGGGAAATGTCAGTTCTAAGTGAAGATGCTGTTTAGAAAAAAGATTTTCAAACCGTATGCCCATCAATCATGGGCAGATGACCTCTTGTATCGTTTTATGCAGGAGAGGTGGGGCTGCTGTGGATGCCCTGGGCCCCCACCACGTCAGCCCCACACTTTGGATCCCCTTGTCCTTGACACATTTGCGATGAACTAAACGTGACAGTTCCTTTGGATTACATAAGAGTTCCTAAAAGGGCCGTGCAATCAGATCCATATAGTCGGTGTATCTGAGGTCAAAGCATTGGCAACTTGATCAATAGTTGGTAATTCGTCTGAGCTGTTTTTTTTTAATTTAATATTGAGCCATGTTCTCATAATCTCTTGACATGTTTTTTTCTTTCTTTTTATGTGATCTCTTTATTTTCTTCCAATAAGAACATCCCTTGCTGGTACATGGAAAGATGTCTCCATCCAGAGATTTCCCACATGAACACACAGCTCCAGTCGCCATGCGGATGGCCCACTTCCCCATCACGGCCACCACCAAGACAGCAGAACTCAAGACTTGTCCAGAGTCTCCCAGGAGCCCCACTTCCTTTAGTTTCCCTCCAGTCTCAGGAGCCTTCTCTCCCTGCCAATCAACTGCCAACACCATCCAGCCTCAATCAAGTGCAGAATCCCCAGTTCAACAAGGTGACTCAGTGACAAACATGACCGAGTAAATATCGCCTTTGTAAAACTCCAGACTAAACATTGATTTCTCTTTTAGTGTCTTGTGTGAAGACGTGGAACGCCACACCCATCAGAGCTGTGGGAACTTCGCGCCTCCAAGGTGAGGTTCCCAGGCAAACAGACCCTCACACTGAGACTGAGACCGCAGTTATGATTGACGGTTGTGATTGTCTTTGCAGAAAAGACGGTTTCGCCCTCTGCTAAAACTGTGACTTATGCAGACGTACCCCAACATGACAGGTTAGACAAAATGGGAGTTATATTTGAATTTAAAGGGGAAGTCAACCCCAATTTTTTTTTTACAATAAAATGTTGTATGCAGCCCCACTTGTCTAAACATGGCATTCTGATTAATATTGCGGTAGTGGAGTGAGTTAAGCAGTCAAATCGACCAGCTTTTGTCCATCTTAGGCGAGGGCCCAGGTGAACCATGATTGGTTATTACCTGAGCCCCGACCAACAGAGATGTCATATGCAGTCGAGAACAAGTGGCAAAATGGCCACCCCCTGAGATGGATGTTGCTGCTCAACTCAAATTCCACAAACACAATATGAATAAAAATGTCATGTTTTGACTAATGAAGGTGCATTGAACATGTTATTGTAAAGAAAATTTGGGGGTTAACCTTCCCTTCCCTGCAGAGATGACAATGAAGAAAGCAAAGAGCAATCTTTTGGGCATGGAGGAGAAAGGAGACGAGAGTTGGTGAGGTCACAAACTTTACCAAGAAACATTGGAGCTCAGGCTCGGCGGTCAGTCTTGGAGCGGTTGGACACAGACCTCAGTAACAGGTAAAGATGCAGTTTTTGTATTAGGTTAGATGAAAACAATTGGATGATACTCACAAAGGTTGGCTTGTTATCTGTACAGTCACCCCAAACTAATGGAGTCAAAACCCAAACTGAAGCGCTCCCAAAGTTTTGGAGTTTCCAGCGCCAGCAGCATCAAACAGATCCTTCTTGAGTGGTGTCGCTCCAAGACCGTAGGCTACCAGGTAAAAGTCAATAAGTGTCATCATTTTGGACGCGATGCGAGGTCCACCCTGGACTGGTCGCCACCTAATCATAGGGCACATACAGACAAACAACAATTCACACTCTCATTCAAACCAAAGAACAACTTATTTCATCCACAAGTTTATGTTCATGTCTGGACTTAAAGACTGTGTAAAGTGATTTTGTTTGTTCCTAAATACATTAAATATGTTTTAGGTAAGCGCTGAAAATGCGCAAACACTGAGAACAATTTAGCACTCAATTGTTGATATAGATCATTTAACGTTTTTCACCATTTCAGTGGTTGGGATTTTTTGGGCTGTGGCTGAAATTAAGTCCAAATACACATTTGGACTCTCTGGCATCAGTCGACCCATCCCATCAATAAAAGTCATGAGCATCATTGCGGGCAACCCGCGCACCCTGGGTTTTGTTAAAAGAGGTTGTACTCAGTCTTATTTAGCTTTAAGCAGATGTAGAAGCCATTCAAACTTACGATACTTCCCACTGCATGGTAATCACAAGACCAGGATGCTTAATGTAAACAAGTTTCACGTCGCTTGATGTCATCACACTGCCATCAATCTTCAACGGTTATGCGAACATCTTCCGTCTATCCATTTTCTAATCCGCTCATCCTCACGAGGGTCACGAGCGTGCTGGGGCCTTACTTTGGTCAGTAAGCGGGGGATACCCTGAACCGGATGCCAGCCAATCACAGGGCACACAGAGACGAACAACCATCCGCACTGACACTCACACCTAGGGACAATTTAGAGATTTCCATTAACCTGTCATGCATGTTTTTGGAATGTGGGAGGAAACCGGAGTACCCGGAGAAAACCCACGCAGACACGGGGAGAACATGCAAACTCCACACAGGAAGGCCCGAGCCGAAATCGAACCCTGCATCTGTGCACTGTGAGACGAACGTGCTAACCAGTCAACCACCGTGCCGCTCTGCGGACATATTGACTTATATCAACCTCAACCGCTTCAAATATGAGAATGATCCGCCCCAATAGTATGAAGTTTTATGAGCATGACATCTGTTACTTTACGTAAATTCCAAAACATCGCGGCTAGCCTTCTTATAATTTTAGAGGTCGGCTAATACGAAAGTGCCGTGTCTCTCACACACATGAAAATCATACAGTACCTCTTGTTCTTGTGGGACATGGCGAGCCATCTCCACAATGCAAGCACATTACCACTAATTTCAATGTTCGCATCGCAGCACCGTGCTCTTTGTCGACAAAATGAGCATACATTAGTTTCAAACGAAGACTGTCAGACAATTTTTCTGTGATACTCATCTCTGGGAAGGCGCTGGAAACTAGCGTTTTTTATCACAACAACTTTCTCTCCTCCTCGTCCAGGGTGCCAGTTCAAAACGTTGCTCTTGTAGTCACAGATTCCATCTGTTTGACAGTTTTAAAAGAAAACTAAAAGCCTACTTTTTCAGTCTGGTTTTTACTTCAATTTTATTTGATGATCTTTATTACCTTTTATTCTGGCTTTTAGATGAATTTTATTAAGTGTTACTTTTTTTTGTCTGTCTTTCACTGGAATTCTGTTATTTTATAATTTACTGCAGTCCTCAGCTGTCTTTGGATCATTTTGTTTGAACATCGAAAACCCAATTTTTCACACTGGAGATGAGGGGCAAATTTGAAGTGTGATCTCTGTCCATCTTTCCGTTGTTTTAAATGTTTAGCAACCCAATTAACTTGTGTGTTAATGTGTTAATTTAATCTGCACTGTATGGAAGCAAATGTGGTTGGTGTGTTTTTATAAACGAGTGTTTCTGGGGGAACAGAGTTTGAAGCATTTCAGGTCACGGCTAAGTGTTTTGACACATTGCTGCACTATTACCAGCAGCCTGTGCCAGCAGCTCCATGTGGCTTGAGTTATAGTTAAATTCGACGTAACCCCGACTCATACTGGCTAAGAGGAAACACTCTATCGTTCATCTGATGACCTGACATGTTCTATTTCACTCAAGCAAAGACATCATGTGCACTTGAGACACGTCTGCAAACAGTTAACATTCACTGTGAAGAATCATGCACACTGAAGTTGAACTTTTACACATGAAAGGAGTTTTCCTTTGCCACTACTGAAATTGTACCCTTTCTTAAAGAACTGGGCCCAATAATTATATTTGATTCATTCATTCATGCATGAGCTGAGCCGTTTATTTTTTACGAGAGTCCCAAGTATAGCCCGATCTGAACTGTTTGTCAGCCAAGTGAAGGGCACACAACCATCTGCACTCACACTCACACGTAGGGACAATTTATACAATACAATACGATACATACTCATTTATATAGCGCATTCACAACCGCGACAGCTGGAACAAAGATTTATAGTCTTCCATTCACCTGCCCTGCATGTTTTTGGAACGCGGGAGGAAACCAGTGTCCCGGAATACCCAGACAAAACCCACACAGGCACAGGGAGAACATGCAAACTCCACACAGGAAGGCGGTAAATTTTCAGAAACAACAGCCAGTGTCAAGTGTCTTTTCCACATTTTTTCCTCTCTGTCATCACTCGTAAGGTTTTGTTAAGACATGGATCGAAAAGAGAATAGCAATAATATATATATATATAGGGCGGCCCGGTAGTCCAGTGGTTAGCACGTCAGCTTCACAGTGCAGAGGTACCGGGTTCGATTCCAGCTCCGGCCTCCTTGTGTGGAGTTTGCATGTTCTTCCCGGGCCTGCGTGGGTTTTCTCCGGGTGCTCCAGTTTCCTCCCACATTCCTAAAACATGCGTGATGCGTGACAGGCTGATTAACACTCTAAATTGCCCCTAGGTGTGTGTGTGAGCGTGGATGGTTGTTCATCTCTGTGTGCCCTGCGATTGGCTGGCAACCGATTCAGGGTGTCCCCCGCCTACTGCCCGGAGACAGCTGGGATAGGCTCCAGCCCCCCCCCCCCCCGACCCTAGTGAGGATCAAGCGGTTCGGAAGATGAATGAATGAATATATATATATATGGAGTACATTTGGAGCTTTGACTTTGAAGATCAGCTTTGAAGATCAGCAAGGCAATTAAAAAAAAAGAAGTACAGCGCAACCGTTACATCCATCATATTTATGTGAAAGTAGGGATAGTGTTATAGCCACACTGTTGTCTTCTTTTATCTTCCACTGACCATTTTTAAGATGTCAGTTCTTAGATTTTTTTTTTTACAATTACTTATTTATTTTTATTGTCCGCATGCTTGCAACAACCTTACCAAGTTTTCTTTATCTCCCCTTTTCTGCAGAACATAGAAATACAGAACTTCTCATCCAGTTGGAGTGATGGCATGGCTTTCTGCGCTCTGGTCCACTCCTTCTTTCCCACCGAGTTTGACTACGAATCATTATCACCGGCCAACCGCAAGCATAATTTTGAACTGGCTTTTGGGACTGCAGAGTGAGTGAAAGCAAATAAGTGGAGTGTCCTCGAGAAGTACACCAAGAAACAAAACAACGATGATTTATTGAATTAATTGGTTTTAATAATATCTTCTTTTTTGTGTACTTAATCACTGACGACATCAATATAAAGCTACATTGTTTCCAGCTGTGCAGCAAATGCAAACTTAACCAATAACTAAATTAACCTGTAACTTTACCAGGATGCTTGTCTGCTTGCAACAGTCGTTCATGCAGGTTTGTCTATTCTGACATGAGGAAAAATCAACAGTACTGTATTATATTACTGATAAGGCCCAAGACTAAAAGCACACTCAAAATCGCGAGTACTATTGTGAGCCGGTTAAGTAACAATTCTCCATTGGACTAACGTGTGTCGAATTTTGTCCTTACATCAACATTCACACAAAAAGGTCACTTCTCAAACGGCCACCTTTGTGAAATTTTACTGAAGTTGACCGAGTCACTTTGTGAAACTCTTCTTCCTACTTTTCTGTATTTGAGCACCCCTAGTGGCCAAGGTGCACACGCGAGAAGCACCAAAATGCCTAGAATGGATTTTTGGCATTCATTTCAATGGGGAAAGATGATTGCAGATAGTATTGTTTCGAGCTACAGATGTAACAGTACAGTGTTGTATTATGTATCGCCTATTTCAAGGTTTTTGTTGTTGTTGTTTAAAACTAATGGACAGGCTTAACAAAAAGATGTGCCCAAATTTCTAGACCACGTGAGATGCATACATGTGTAAGTTGAGTGGTTTGTACGTTTTGAGTGAATAGCTCTCCTTTAAGAATGGGCAAAAGGAGAGATACAATCCTTTGAACGCACCTTTTATTTTTCAACGTCTGCTCCGCAACTCCAACACGAACATGCCTTTTCCGGTAACGAATGCACTTCCTGCTTCTCTTCAGCCAATAAGACGAAAGCAACATAAGAATGTTTCAACAATTATTAAACGGAGTATAATTTAGGTAACTATGAAATAAAGGAATATAATGCTCAAATATAAAATGAAAATAATTAATAATTTAACATAAGCTTATACATGTATCCACTGAACACAATTTCAGTTATATTTAAGGTCTTCATAGAAATGTTCTTTTACTTTTTACATTGTTCCTTTTCATACATACAACTGATTATGTTACTATAAATCTGAAGAAAACAACCATGACGCTGAACATATTTGATCATTAATCTCTTAAACATGGTCAAGCGGGTGTATGACGTGAGCTCCAATTCATGCTCTGTCTCTCTGCCTTTGTCTCCAGAATGAAGGCTGGCTGCGACCGGCTCATCGAAGTGGATGACATGATGATCATGGGTCGGAAACCGGATCCAATGTGTGTGTTCACCTACGTTCAGTCGCTCTACAACCACCTGCGCAAATTTGAGTGACAATACACAACCACCGAAAGTAGTGGCGTGACCTTTTCCAAGCCGCCTTTTCCACTGCCACATTGCCAAGGAGCCACATAAAAGGCAATTCCTCTGTGCCCAGGAGAGAAGTCAAAGACCTCTAGACTGGGCTGCCCTCGTGTGGTTAATTGAAGAACATTCGTTCCAATTTTAGAGGGCTCAACCTAGAATAGTGAATGCGTGTACGTGTGTGTTTTTGTGTATTGTACAAATTAATGAAGACAACACGTAATTGAGTTGTTCAAATATATTTAGTTTGTATGTTTTTTGTTGCTTCTTACAGAAGAGGATTAGGGCCAATGAAGAAAAAAAAATGTTGGCAAGATTCTCACTTTAATCTCAGAATTCTGAATTTAAAGTATTTTGTTTTTCATTGGCCCTAATCCTCTTCCGTAGCTTCTGACCCTTTATTATTCCCACATGTTGAGTAAATTAACCTTTGACACTGCACCAGAAGGGACACAATTTGCAGCATAAGCAAATAACTGAAATGTAGGCAATCATTTTGTAAAATATTTTTGATTATGAAATGGATTTGTGTTTTGGAGAATAAGAAATTGAGTGTTTCTAAAATGAGACCATGGTATGATGGGATGTTGAGTTGAGAACATTTAATAAAATCATCAATTGTCAGCTGACAAAAATGTGTTACTTTTGTTTCAGATGCTACTTCTTGAATCCACCCGTCGTTACAAATTCCATATAAGCTTAAACTTGCTGGAGACCTCGCTAGAAAATTATTACAGCAGCAGCCGATTGTCCATCACTGGCTGCAGATGATGATCACATGACATTGCTTGTCTAATCAGTGCTGTGGGAAATTTAGTTCGTATAGTAGTCAACGTGTGATAGTAGGTCGTACAATTAAAACAAACAAAAAAAGTATACTTATCTGTTGAAATTTAATTAACTTTTTTCTTTTTAAAAACAATGCTTTTTTTAAATATCTTGAATTTGTAAAAAAATAAAATTACTTTTCACTAATGAAGGGTTCGGTGAATGTGCATTTTAACAGGTTGGGTTCGGTACCTCTAAGAAGGTTAAGAACCACTGCTCTTGAACATTCATGGAACGTTTTAACATTTTATTGAATTTGAATATTAAAAAGTAATATCTTCATGAGGATTTCCCCAACCTTTGTGATGAAAAGGGTTCACCTGCTTTTGCACGATTCACGTGAACTCTAGATTTAAAAAACTCCTGTGGATGGGTAACTTGGATGTATTGGTGAGGAAAGACGACAATATGATAATAATATCTCCAACTAGTCATGGCTTTATGGACAGTATAATGTTGAAATTATTATTATTTAGTAAAATAATCTGTTTCAGTTTGACATCTATCTTCTTAACGGACAAGAACTTTAGGTGTAAACAATAATGCCAGATATCATGTTGTATGGTGGATGATGATAAATTCGATTGAAGTCATTGCTAGAGTATTGTCAATTATGGGACTTGCAAAAACAGCATGATTTGATTCTCAGTAATTTGAGATTAAAGGAAGTGCTGTTTTAATATCTGGATTTCCTGTGTGTGTGTGTGTGTGTGTGTGTGTGTGTGTGTGTGTGTGTGTGTGCGTGTGTGTGCGTGTGTGTGTGTAAGTGTATGTTGAGGTGTGTGTGTGTATGTTGAGGGGTGTGTCTGGGTATAAGAGGTGGTCCCCCTGCCGTCCCTGTCAAATCATGCATCAACTGTCAAGGCATCAGAGGGTGACTGCGTTTGTGTGGTGATAATGGCTTTGTTCTTGGATGCAGACTTCTCATTAGTAAAGCAGAATCAACAGGCAGATGCGCTGGCTTTGACGGGGTTATTTGGGGAACAGGAACACAGTAAAGGTAAGCCAAAACAACATCTGGAAATGAATTGTTTGATATTTTTTTAAAATTTGTATCATCCCATCTGTGTTTGAGACCATCAGGAAAATATATCATAAAAATTATTCTTGTCAACAAAGTAAATCATACATAACTAACACAACTATCCTAAATAACTACTAATAATGAACCAGTTGATGATCTTCTTTTCCCTCTTGCCGAAGGTGTGCACAATGAGAGTGCCCCATCTTCCACAGAGCCGGACCAAGGTGCCTGTCTGAGCGAGGGTCCGAGAAAGAGGAAGCGGACCATCTTTAGCCGGGCTCAGCTGTCTGAGCTGGAGCAAGCCTTTGCTGTCACTCCCTACCCGGACATCACCCTCAGGGAGAGACTGGCCGTGCACACGCACTTGCCCGAGAGTAAGATTCAGGTCGGTGGGCGAAACGAGGGTCTTTCTACATATTGGAGTGATTTAGCCCTTTCATGTACAAATAATGATAATCTGTAACTTGATAACCTGATAAACTGTCCACTGTATTAACCGCTGTCCCTGAAAAGGTTAAACTGACTGGCCACAACACTAGGCACACCGGAGCTGTATGAGAAGAGCACACTATATTCCAAATAACTTTCCGTAAGAACATAACATTGCCACGTTGAAAGCTACAATCATGTCATGAAAACCGGGAAGCATCTTCAGAAAATTCTATTGATGAAGGTCTTGAAGTGATGTGACTTGCACATTACACATTTTGTGTGAATTGTGTGAATATATTGCCTTGGTGGAGGTGTGCGCTCTGCTCACTAGTATTACCTGCGTCACTCTTACGACAGAGTGGTTAAAAAAAAAAAGACAAATCTATTTGTGACCTAGCATAAAGCAGGTTGGTCCAATGTAGGTCTGATCATTTTTCTTGATGGAAGCCCACACGCTTTGTTCGAAAATCAAATTGAAGTCTAATGCCATTGTGACAGAAAATCAAAATCTTGCACAGGTGTGGTTTCAAAACCGAAGAGCCCGAAGTATCAAGAGTGGGAGACTGCCCAAGTCCACCAAACACTTTGTGGCAAGTCGGAGGCTCGCAGAACCCACCTCTGGACTGGTGACCTCGGCTTTCCCTTCTCCGACCATGGCAGACATACTCAGACCGGAGCAAAATCAAACCTGTGACGACATCCCACAATTCTACTCTGACTGGATTCAACTTTACAACAACCAGTCTACGCCATCCACTTCATCGCAACACACGCAGCCCGCCCTCGGCTCCCCGAGGCGTTCGGAGTCTCGTCTCCGGGAGGAGGAGCGACATCAGCGGCCACAACTGGGATCGACCCTCCCGACTTTCCTACCTGGTGCGTTTTCACATCCCATCACCAGGCAGCGACACCATTCTGCATCTAACTACTCCTACCAGGCCCTCAGGAACTTCAAAGCCCAGAGCCTGGTTCAGTCTGGGGGTCCTCAGGCTCTATACGGGGGCGGAGCCGGAGGCCACGTTTCTGTCGACCAAGTCGTTCCTTCTCACTCTCAGCCAGCGTACTGGGAGGTAACTCAGGGACAAGGACATCACCACCACCATCATCATCATCACACACAAATGGGACCGCAGACCTCGATGGGTTACATCTCAGACCTGATCTACAATGCTGCTATTGTCACCAACTTCCTAGAGTTCTGATGACGTGAACAACAAAATTTATTTCCCTTTCATATGTCCAAATACACAAACTCCACTTGTTTCATCAAACTGAAATAATCTCTAACTTGGTGTCTGGTGTTCTTGCTCTGCCCTTGTGTGAATGCTCTAATTGTCTTTTTAGATGTACAGTAGTTTGGTTTGATTTTTACAAGAATAAAATAGGTTAGCAAATGTCAAGTAATGAGTTAACACCGCACTAATGCTCAACTTGATGGAATTTCAAGTGGGCAAATAATTATGGTAAATTCAACTGTAAATACTTCATCAGATGATCGTGCAACCTGCAAAATTCATCATAATTCATTGAGTATCTTTGGGTGACTTTCAAGTTGTTTCAACACATTTTCCCAAGAAACAGAAGTGAATTAAACCCCATGTAGTGACGTTTGGAGGAGCAGTTTATCATTGTAAATGATAAGAGTCATATACAGAGGAGTTAAGCACTGCAAAAACACGAAATACAACAAAAATAAAGGAAAACTACTATTTTTCTTGAAACTCGTCTGTTTGTGCTGTGCATACGTGTGATGTCGTATGTTCTCAACACCGATTGGGTGTTGCTGCTGCCAACGGATGGACTGGATCGGTCTGAAATAATGATGACTGACAGACCCTCGAGCCCACCTCCGAGTGTTTGGTACTGCTGGAATGAATTTGTTGTGTGGTATTTAACATGAATATTTAAATGTTGCCTCTGACTCAGAAAATCAATTTGATATCAATATAATGGTGTACAGTATCTCATAGTGTACTAAACAATAATAATAAAAAAATGACTACAGTATGCTGCAGTATGTTCCAGTTTGAGTTCGATGGTTGTCATGCATTGCCTGATCGCTCTGGTGGCATCACCCCAAAAAAACAACAAAAAAAAGCCAAAGGAAAGGTAAAACATTTAACTTTGCGCACAAATCAGAAATCTCATGATGACACGTTGACGTCTCATGTGTTGGTTCAAACTCCAAAGGCTCTATTTTAGTGTCGGCAAACATTCAGCATGGCAGGCAGTGTAGATTTTGCATGGATGTGGGTTAGACCAGGCATTCTTTTAATTTCGCAGACCAGTGTAAGCCGGCGTATTTAAGAGAGATTTAAAAGTCTGCGCCGCTATGAGAGTAAACGCAGCCAACTTCAGTCATGTCCAACCCCCTACATTCCTTTTAAATGTGGCACACTTGTAGTGCACTGACAGTTTCGACATGGCGGAGCATGGACAGCAACATTTTTCGAAACAAGAAACTGATTTGCTCGTCCAGGAAGTTTGAGCGCACAAAATACATTTAAACGGAACTGTAAGGAGACCTTCACTGGTGGATGAGGTAAAGTTAGCTTTGGAGGAGATCACAAAGATCCGCTGTGAAGTGCCAGTTGCAGATCACCATCCAAACCCGACTGTTTGTGAGCCCCCCTCTCTATGAAGCTGTGCCAGCCAGTGGGATGATTTGAAAACAAAAAACACAAACAAACAAACAAACAAACAGCACAAATGCCTAAAGAGCTCTGAATCTGTGTGCCCTGATCAATGTCATCTTTCCCTCAACCCTAACTCATCTTCCAGTTCCTGCTGCTGAAAAACATCCCCGCAGCATGATCCCAACACCATGCTTTACTTTTTCTTACAGGCTGTGTTTAGTAAATTAATTAATTATGAATGTTTTACTTGGCCAGGTGATGATCAGTGCTTGGTTGCCTTCAAATATTACATCCGGCATTCACACCAACTGGGCGAATCTTTATCTAATCAGACAGAGAATTTTGTCTGTCGTGGTCAGAGTCCTTGCATTTGGACAAACTTCTGGTCAGCTGCCATGTGTCTTTTATTAAGAAATGCCTTCTCCTTTAAAATACATACAGTACCTGTTGCTGGACAGCTGCAATGGTGGCTGTTATGAAAGGTTATCGTGCTTTCATGAAGGAAACGTAAATGATATGATCCATCACGGATGGGCATCAGTGCCCATCTAACGTGACATGCATGTTTTGTTATGTGTGCAACTTTTAGAATCTGCAAACTCCACAAAGCAAGGACGCAGTCTGGATTCCAACCCACAACCTTCCAATGGCGTGCGGTGAGGTTCGTGGTTGGTGAGGCACTGACTCCTTTAGTGTCACATTTACAAATATATGAAGCAAAAAGGGTAGCTTATTCAATTGGCTAAACATTATATTTGCGACATGCAGTTATACGGCAAGCAGCACGAGCCAGTTGCATGAATCAACCCAGTTTGTGTTGATTGCGCAATGCAATGCGCATTCAGAGGTGAGGCTCCTCACCTGCCTCCCGACCTCACCTCCCTGCAACCTTCGCACTGTGAAGCGAATGCACGAACCCATCTTTCACCATGCTACCTCATCATGAACAGATTATCTTTAAAATATATGCTAACCCCCCCCCCCCCCCCACCCGTTTTAAAAAAAGTGTTTCATCAGTCAGATACAAAACAGGTACATCTATCAGTTAAACAAGTTTGTTTACCTGTCGGTTGAGTAGAAGCGCCAGTGGCCAAAGTCAAACTGTAGCAAGGTTTCTACTTTCTGGACTTGAATTTACCATTTCTGTTGTTCTGTGGGAACCCACATACAACCACCATCACATGTCAAAGCCAGGTCCAGGAAAAAAAGCCACAGTTTGGCTTTAGTCACAGATGCTTCTACTCTCGTCGGTAGTTCATTCACTTAACTGTACTTCTATTAATGCCAAACTGGCAAGGTTTTTACTTTATGGACTGAGAATTGACACTGAACCCAGGTGTTAACATTTCAGACAACCCTGCCGCAGATGAACAAGCTCAATAGCTTGCTAGCTTACATGCTATAGATTCAAGCTCATCCGTGATCTTAATGAGAACAAGTGGTAGAGAAAATGGAAGTACTGTACTGTGATGTTCACTGGAAGATGCCCAAATTTTGCACATTGTTTGATTTTCATGCCCTTTAATCAAATGGAGGACGAATTGAGAAGGTAGCCCATGAACATAACACAACAGGTTCACAGTAAGCCTGCTTTTCTCCACTCCACTCAAAGGAATCAAGGCCATACATATATTGTCCTCACAGCGGCCAAGTGTCATTATCATGGTCTAAGATGAACTGTGGCGGGTTACTATAAACGGTGGCTCTCTGAGAATTATTTTGAAAAACATCCTGATTAAAATCATTCTTTGTGCAGGGATCCCATGAAAGGAATAGTTGTTTTCAAAGTCTCTCTACTCAGTAAGTATCATGAGGGTTACATACAGTAGGCTGGCGGAATAAACTAATGAAAATTAAAGCCAAAGCTTCGGGGTCTATCAGCTTACAGGTCCTGTAATTATGCTTGGATTTAAGTTTTGAAATATTACATGAGAAGTTTAATACATACACGAACATGACGGATGGACAAGACAGTTGTGCAGTGGACAGTGATCTCTGCATATCACAATCATCTTTAATACCAAATAATCTTTCAATAAACCTTTAATCCGGGTGTCAAATCTCAGAATTCAGGAAAATACTTTTTCCCCTCCAGATGTAGTTACATCTTTTAATCCTCCCATTTATGCGACAGGACCAAACAAGAGGACACAGGCAAAAAAATAAAAAATAAGGCAACAAAAATAATAATTTATATCTCAAGAAGGGATCAGAAAAGACTGATCAGCTCAGTCTTGTTTGAATTGTTTTTAAATTGGTGATCATGGACGGTAATCTTTTTGTATGTGTTTTGGTGACATCCGACATGAGACATGCATCGACAGCTTGATGACTACCGGTAGTTTACATATTTGAGAAGGGTGAAAATAAACATTCAGATTTATGTGAAGAGCGTTCTAGAAGAGCAACTTGGTTACACTGGTAAATATAAATAAACAGAATTTGTTCACAACACAATGCCAATGGCCAGTTTGAAGATTTAAAAAATGCATTGATCTCTTAAAAGAGATTCCTTGATTGAAATTATTTTCTGTCAGATGCAAGGGCATTGCCAGTCAATGCTACAATCGTTCTCCTTGGTGTTAGACAATGCAAAAAGTTTAACATGATAAATACAAGAGTCCTTAGTGCTCATTCTTTCTTTGACCCATGCACAGACCTAAATGACACGACCAATTCAATTGCTTTTTTATTATCACAGTATTTTCTGGATTATAAATTGCTCCGGAGTAGAAGTCACACCAGCCATAAAATACATAAGAAAAGAAGACCCACGATAAATCGCACTAGAGTATAAATCACATTTTGGGAGATATTTATTTGATCAAATCCAACACCAAGAACAGACATGTCAAAGGTATTTTAAAATAAAAATAAAATAGACAACACTCTGAATAAGTGTACGATATGCTAACGTTACATAACGTACATATTACGAGTTATTCAGAAAACTATAGCATAAAGAGCATGCTAAGAAGTTTACCAAATCATCAGTGTCACTCCATCCAATGAAAAATAAATAATGCCACTGAAATTTTCATCCTCGGTGACATTTTTAAACAACTCCGCAAACTCTGGACGTAGAAGATGCGGCGTTTTCTCTTCTACGGCGCATACGTCCGACTCGTCGATTTATCAACACAGGCCTTGAGCGCCCTTGTGCGGTTTAATGTGGAAATAACGTGAAATGATATAATAACGTGTTAATAATTTCACACATAAATCGCTCCAGAGTATAAATCGCACCCCCGGCCAACCCATGAAAAAAATGCACTCATAGTTTGGAAAATACGGTATTATAATTGGTGGGTCATGAACAGCTGTAGCTTGAAAAGTGCTCTCTAAAAATATTCCCCTGTATCACTTCATACGGCTCTTACCCAATTAAATAATGTTAAAAACAATAAACAAACAAACATGATGTGGAAAACAGTTCTGCATGAGCGGAAAATAGATGTACCACATGAAATGTACAGCAATTGCTCCAAAAATACTTAAAATAAAAATAATTTAATTGATCAAATCTAATTTAACATCATCTGACCTCATGAGATAGGCTGTTTTGTTATATCATCATCATTCAACTGGAGTCAACAAACGATCTGTAAATATTAACACTTTCAAGGTAAGCTTTTGAAATACGGACCGAGCTGAAAACTACAAAAACAGTATAAGTGTGTATGGGTTTTTTGTTTTTTTACTAAAGATCAAAACCAAAAAGATATCACAGGTAGTCATTTTATTCGGATTTATTCATGAGAATTCATGAGAACTATTTCATTTATAAACATTCTTTTGGGACAGAAGCTCGATAACATTTTTTTTTAGCTCTTCGCAGCAGAACTTGATCCCTATACATTGCAAATAGAGGGGGTTTACTGCATTTAAAGATCTGTAAAACACTCGCCCAAAAAACTATAACCATAAGTACTGTTTCTGCACTTTTTAAACCATTCACAATGCCCTCCCCTCAAGAATCCCATCCCAAAAACTTTCCAAGAAAGCGAAATGCTCAGGTGTGAAGGCTCTGTTAGTACAATAATGCGAACACATTAATTGGAGTTTTTCTTTCTCGATTTTAGTGTAGTTCCCTTGTTTGTTGCGCTAGGGTTCCCCGAGTTCCCCCTCCATGGTCCGGACCAGGACATACAGCTCAGCGAGCCCCACTACAGATGTTGCAATCACAGCAGATATCACTCGCTAGGAAAAAAATAGATTACAATTAACATGTTTTGGGATACTCTAGTCTGAACACAACATCTGAAATTTGAGGTACACAGGTTATGTAAGTAAGCTATAAAGTTTATCTTATGGCAGAACAAATCATTTCAGTCGTAGCTCAATAGAGAACAAAGACAAATTCTTACCGCTGTTGTTTCTGTGAATAGGTATTGACTGCCCATATAGGAGCAGGCAAACGTAGCAACTATTGTCACCAGGAAGTTGAAAACAGTCACGGCCACCGCTTTGGCTGATCGGACTTCAGAAAAAGAAAAGATGTACAGTGTAAATAATGTCCTGTGTTATTTAGTATATGATAGTGATCTAGAAATATTATCTGAAGGGACCATATTCCAATTTTATTTTCACTATTTAAAACAGTTTGCAGGTGCTATAGCATGTTCTGTGACATGCTTTCAATTTAAAAAAAAATCGAATCCATAAATATAAAAGATTCAAATGAAAAACATGAAAAGGACGATTAACCTCAGGGCTCCAGACAATTTTTTTTTTACTTGGAAAACAGTGTCTCCTAACCTGAAATTTTAGGGGCGCGAGTAGAAAATTTAGGGGCACACACTGAATCAACTTTCAAAGTTAGGATTCAACTTTCCACTCATTTTCACAATATTACTGATAAATGGACATTCAATTTTCTCAAAAGCCGACAGTGCGCCTGATAATCCGATTCTCCTTCTATATGGGTCAATATTCTGATTTCTTGGACAGAGTATTCTAAATGTAAATGTAAAGCGCTTTGTTCCAGCTGTAGCGGTTGTGAAGGCTCTATAGTAAACAAAGCTGTATTATATCGAATTCCTTTAGCGCGATGGCTATAGAAGTGCAACGGTCCCTTGTTTTTACCTTGGTGGGCAGTGAATGAGTTAACTCAGGATCCCCCACAGTGGAAGCAATTATGACACAGTTAATTGTTACTTAAGGTGTCCCCTTGGAGGGACATGGAAACCATACAACACACGAACCTTGCTGACCAAAATCTGCCAGAGTTCCAGTCCGGTTCATCTCCTGCACAGGAGTAGAAATATAATCAATAGGCAAGAGTTTGCAGTGATGAAATTGTAGCCTCATGTAACAGATGAAGGGACGAGGGTGGGTGCCTCTAGGTGCAAAATAATGGGGGAAAGAAATCTAAGGGGAAAAACTATGGACTCAAGACAATCATATTGTGACTATTTTCATGATCGTAAAAAAATGCACAATATTATAGTAATGTTGAAAATAGCAAACCGTCTGTTTTCTTTAATATGTCATTTAACCACATTACGATGGGACTAACCATTATTGCAAAATCTCAACTCATTCAAATTATTATTTTTAATACTTTAATGTAGCTTTACTGCAGTAATTGCCCTGTCTAGTGGGATTGATACAGTTGTCTGAATCTGAATCTAATCTTGCCCAATCTAAGAATTACAAATATTAAACCTGTATGGATAAATTATTTTAAATGCTAGTAAGGATAAGCTATTTGGAAACTAAATGGATGGATAATATACATTCTGTTCCAATAAGCAAAGACAAAATTATTTACCTGATTGTTAACATTTCGGGTCATCTTGTTGTATTCCTCGTTTGCTAGTCTGGCTTTAATGATTTCCAAACGTGCGACCAGCTCAGGGTTCTGTCATTAGAGAAAATCATCACATTTGTGTTCCATGCGCATCCAGCTCACTTTTCATATATATCGACACAGTGCTGAAACAGTTCATTACATTAACTTCTTGGAACAACAAAAATGTTAACACTTAAATGTCTTCAAGAACATTGTCCAACTGTAAAAATTCAAACAGGAAATATGATTTTTTTTCTAAATATCAACATTTCAAATTAAATCAACTGTAATCGACTTACTCTGGGGGGCTTCACAAACTCTGGCAGGTGCAGTGAACTATCCTCCAACAAATCATGCAAATAGAATGGATGGCCTAGAAAAATAAGAGCCATTAAAAAGTATGGTCTAAATCCACATATATTTCATGAATATAAGTACCAGTACCCTAAATCTAAGTGTCACTTCTAAAATTGCATTTGGTTTCATTTATTAAAAACTACACAAATATTATTTTTCCAAGTACGGTCAATAAATATAGTCAAATAGGTAACTTTGTGTGCATATTTGTGTATTGTGTGTGCGTGTGCGTGTGTGAGAGAGAGAGATGTGGTGGAGCTGTGGGGTGAGAAAATATGCTTGCGGTGACATTACCTTCAGCATGAAGGTACTTCTTCAGTTGTCTCGCTGTATGAAAGGCTAACGTTATTTGTCCTTTCTTTTCAACAAGAGCACCCAGTTGCGTTTTCAGCTCTTCAGGAAGAGATGAGTCCGTCCGTTCCAATAGTTCTGTCACCCTGTTTCTGAACTGATCCCCAACCACGAACGCCGAAGCCATAATTACATCCAACGAGGCCAATATAGAGTATATTCGCAGAGAATGTGCAACAGAGGGATATGTATATGACCGCTATGTTAGAAAGCGGTTCATGAGATCAATCCGATTACATGCAGTCGGCCATGTTTTTACCCCGTGACCACATGACGTAAGAATCACGTGATCACTTGTGTAAACGGATTTTTAAATTACACATACAAAAAGTGAACAAACGTCAGTTTATAATGTTTTGTTACATGATATTGGAGGAAGTCAACGTTCATATGTTGTTTCAAATTAATCTCATGTGCTCCATGTGTAATTCCACGTGATTGTTTTGGGGGCCTTCAAGTTTCCCTGTATTTTTTACATACCACCCGACAACACTTCTTCAAATCATACCTGTCAACTTATACGTTTTTCCCGTATTTTATACGCTTTTTTATCATTTCAAATAATGTACGGCGTATTACAACTTTTATACGGACCCCCCCCCCCGAAAAAAAAACAATTGTGAACCGATCTCACAAAGACCATTTTGGCTCAAATTCAGATCTTCTCACCTGCTGTCCTGCTGGCTATAGCAAACCAGCAATCCGATTACATTATTTTTTTAATCGCTGCGTACTGTCGGATTGATAAAGCATGATGTGCGCATGCGCGGTAAACTGCTGTACGGGTTTTGTTGCTTTGTAAGGGAAATCGTAATCATTTATAAGGGCAACTACAGTATTAGCCGAGGTTGACAGGCATGTCAAATGAAATAAAATACAAAGAATGCAGTTTCTGTTTTTATCATTACTATGACTAGATTTTGATCATTTTAATTGTCAGAAATTATATTACTCGAATAATAATTTTTTAAAACTTTTGAAGTACAAACAAGCAAGTTAACCACAGACGTCAAGTCGTATACAGTAGGCTGACAAAACAGTCAATGTGAAGAACGTTCGTAATAAACATAGCTCCAGTTCGTACTATTTTCTTTGTCCCTGAAGGCAGCATCGCTACCCTGTATGTACTAGTGATGGGAATTCCGGCTCCTTTTGGAGAGCCGGCTCTTTTGGATCGGCTCCCTAAAAAGAGCCGGCTCTTTCGGCTCCCAAATGGCTCCCAATGGCTCCTCAGTTTTTTTGTTGCTTAAATTAATTTACTACCAAAAATAACGTAATATTATGTGTAAAATGAATTACTAATGCAAAAAATAGAGAGTATATCAAATATTTATTTATACTCAACATGGAGTACAACATGGAGTGCTACAAAAATAAAAACAAAGTACAAAGACCCACCTCAAAACAAGGTCAACAAAAAGTTCCAATCTCTGAATATTTATATTTATAAGCTTTTAACTGTTTACAGTAAAACAAGTAAGCATTGAATACAACACAACAAATTATAACTTAAAATTTGTAAAACAAAAAGAAAAAAGCAGCATCCAGGTAAAAGTTTTTAATGTCTTTAGTGAAGATTGGCATTAAGAAAAACCAAGTGCCTCAGCTTTGAGGGGTTGATCCTGTTTCTCCTTTCTGTTAACATTTGCCCTGTTTTGGAAAAGATTCTTTCTGAGGGCACAGATGTTGCGACAACACACAGCCTCCGTGTCATCACATGTGTAAGACGTGGGTACAGTGAATCCTTGGCCTCCCACCAGCTCAAAGGGTCTGCACTTCTCGGGAAAAGGGGCTCCTCAAGATAGGATCTGTTGAGGAATGGGAGCTGTCAATTTGCTCTTGGCCCTTCCTTGGTTACAGATTCTTTTATCTCTCTATAAGGTGGAAGAAGACCCAACACCACGTAGTCTTTTCTTCAGTTTATCGCAACGCAACACGAATCGATTCGGGCTCCTGTGAGTCTCAGATTTCATCAGGAAGCCCCGAAGAAACACATTCATGAGATTATATAGAGACAATATGATAATGAGAGGCGGGGAGGTACGCCTCTCATGCAAATCCCGAAACAAAGAAAGTAACATGTCATCTGACCCGGTGTGGCCGGAGGAAGCCAGGAGCGGTGAGGTGAGACCAGACCACCACTACCCCCCATTTGGTGCGATGGCAGGAACAAAGATACCGGAGATAACAGCTCCTCTAAAACATGTCCCGCGGAGGGGGGCCCCAGAAGTGGTGGGGGTCGAGGGCACTAAGGTTGATTGTAATAACATTGAGCAGGAAATACCTTCAACCGCATTTGTACATTGTTTCTTTCAGTGTCTGAACAAACACAACCAACAGGAAGGAACAACACCATAACCAAGTAAAAAGCAGAAATAAGGAAGATCAAGCAAAGTTCGATTTTGATATGATGACAAAGTATAGACCACTGCTGCTGGTCACAGATCTTGAGATTAGGGTTCCTCTTTGAGGGCACTTGAGAGCCTTCAGGGACTTTTATGAGGAAGTGGAGGCAATAAAAACCCTTGGGGGGCTGTTAATTAACCAAAGGGAGATGGGCTCTAAACTTCAAAGTACATCCTTTTTAACTACTTCAGCAGATGTTCGGGAGAGAGACTAGTGTCAATAGTTCTCATACCAAGATGAAATTCAACAATGTTCTACTACTACTTCTAGCGGAATAATTCCTTAACAGATCTCACTTCCAGAATTGCATCTGATGAAGGATTCCGTCTTGTAGTGCTTCCAGTTACTCGTTCTTCAAAGAACCTCCAAACAGCAGATGCTTGTGGCTCTTCTTGTTGTTGCTCTGCTCCCTCTTCTCCCTCTTCGCCTCCTGGCAGTGCAGTTGTCTGGCTGGCTCTTGCTGCTGCTGCAGTTATTCTTTGAAGAGCTTCATCAGCCGCTCTATTGTCAGTGAAGGCCAGCTTCTTGAATCTTGGGTCAAGAATGGTGGTTTCTGACAGAACAGTGTTCCATTCCATTCTGTGGAATTTTCTGTCCATGGATGCACAGAGAGCATCCACTAACTCTTTCACTTTCCCTGTGGTTACGCTGGTCTGATGCTCAGCTGTCACTTTCTGAAGACCCTTGCACAGGATAGAGCTCTGGGTTGTACTTCTAGGCAGTTGTTGTGACATTGGAGCAGCAGCAACAGTTGCAGACACACTAGCACCTTCATTAACATCTGGTTCCCTTGCTTGTCTTTTCTCTCGCAATTGTACTGATGGGTGGACTTTTCTTATGTGCCTGTGCAGGTTATTTGTGGAGCCTGATTTATGGGATATTTTAACTTTGAGAGTCTACACGCTGCCTTTGAACTATCAATAACATTGAAATGAGTCCAAATTTCACTGCGTTTTCTATCCATTTCTCACCTTTTCGCTTTCCACCGTGTTCTTTTTTTTGCTAACTAGCTCTGTCGTCTCCTCGTCTCTCTCGTTCGCGCGCTGCTGTTTCTTCTCCTCTAACCCCTCCCCCCTCTCTAAACTGTAGCGTGTGCGTGTGTGTGCGCGTGTGTGTGCGTGTGTGCGCGCGTGTGTGTGTGTGAACCCCCCCCCCCTCCCCCGTCTACCACAGATCTTGACCAATCACGTGCGGCTTTAACCGAAGGGGGGGGGGGGGGGGGGAAACAACTGGAGAAACAAAAAAGGCGGCTCTAAGAGCCGGCTCGTTCACGAACGACACATCACTATAACCCTCCCGTTCCGGCTCCCATTGAGGAGCCGGCTCCCATCGTTCACTTCAAAGAGCCGGCTCTGGGAGCCGGATCGTTCGCGAACGACACATCACTAGTATGTACGTATGTAAGTGTGTGCATGCGTAGAAGCGTGCCACCACCAACAAAGATGGCGGCTTGTGCGTTACGTAGAGGTCTGCTGAGTACTTTCAGTAAATACAAAAATAAACAGGCGCAGAGATTATTAAGCGTGGCTGACAGTAGGTTCGAATTAAATAGATCACAGTTAGAATGCCGAGCCTGCGGAATGTACGGTGTCGTTCAACAGAAGAGGTTCATGTCGTCACGGTAAGACGCATCGCCAGTGTCCTCCTGTCACAGCTAACAAGCTAAAGACCAAGCTATGCGCGTGTTCCTTCCTGAAGATGGTGTCCTTTGAGGAAAAAAAGGTTGTGTGTCAACATTTACATGTGGCGCACTGAGTGCACTGCACTTTTTTAAACTCATTTATAAATATCAACCCGTGTCTCCCAAGGGCTTTAAATATGTGGCGACGCTGACTTGTGGCGTTCATTGGCATTTGTCTAGCGTACATTTGGTAATGCTTGGTCGTTCGTGACTGGAAGCACTTTGACAATGTGTTTTCCGCAAAATCTTGTATCTAGTTGTTTTTCTAATCATACTTTTACAAATCGTCTCCGTCGGTAATGACAGTGAGCAACAATTGCAGTGACTGATCAAAACCCCCTTGTCAGTTTTTTAAAGTTTCCCATCATTTGTCAGCAAGACTGCATTCATCAGTGACGGATAGATGGGCCTTGCTGACAGAATGCCCACCTCTGGTTTGATTTACATTCACCACAACATCCTAACTTAATTGGAGTTGGGGGTTGCATATTTAAATATAGCATAGTACTACTTTCTTAATGGTTTAGTTTAGTACAAAGAAGCTAATGTGGGGAACAGGGAAGCTCTGTGAGCTAACGCAATGTCATTGTTCGTTTGTATTCAATAATAGGTGTTGTGTCTCAGAAACCACAGGCCTTTCACGTGTTATGCTCCTCTCTTTCATTTGACTTTTTGTCCTGCAAAAGCCAGTTTGATTTTTTTCTCCATATACTATTAGTGATGTTAAAATAATTCGTGGATGGCCATCCATCCATCCATCCATCCATCCATCCATCCATCCATCCATCCATCCATCCATCCATCGTCTACCGCTTTTCCGGGCCGGGTCGCGGGGATAACAGCTTTAGCAGGGAAGCCCAGACTTCCCTCTCCCTAGCTACTTCTTCGTGGATGGCCATTTGGCTGAATTGGACTAATTGTATAAGACAGAGCTCCCTCTGTGGTTGGATTGACAGCAGTGCTTCGGAATCGTCGCCCCCCCCCCCCTTTCTTTTTTGACCATATGTGACCATATCCGATTTCTACATGCAGTGTGAAGGGTACAATTCAATGTTTTGTTTTGTTTTGTTTTTTTCCAAGTCTCACTTGGGCTTCTTTCTTATGTGGATCTAAATCAGTTATGTATGCACTGCCTCTGCTGTCGGAATACTCATCAGCACACATCCAACCTGTACGCCGAATATTGGCTCTGCACGAGCATGGGAGAACACTTGGGACGGTGACTACTGACAATTGTGAATCTGCAGCTTCTTGAGTAAAAATGTAGTCTTTATATTTGACTTGAATTTACCAGTCATCGCACTTGAAACATGAAGCATAAAGCAGACATTTGTGGTGATAGTAATAATTTAACCACACAGACGTTTCGTGCACACGACAATGACGTGACTTCATCTTTAGTAGACATCTCCATTAAATGAGGACCTTGATGAATGTTGCCTCATTTCCTAAAAATGTTCCTACCTCCTCCCGCCATGCTACTCTGGCGATATGAGGTGATCAAATGAAGCCCCTACACGTGGGACCACATTTACTTCCGGAAACACTGCGCTATTTTTTTACTGCACGTCCCTCAATGTCGCGCTTTAGAAGTTGCATTTATTTTTGTAATGTGAATGATTTATGATGTAAAAAGATCACATTTAACAAACAAAAAAAATCTGAATTGGGCATCACCACTTGTAGTTTGAACATAGCCTGATTTAATCTTATGTAACATGTTTAGCATTTCATTTTCTGTCTTGCCAGTCTTTGTGGGTCAGTCTTTTGCGGGTAACTCGCTGAGCTTGTCCATATTACAAACAAACAAACAAACAAACAAATATTTATCATTGGCAATATTACAAAGTGGGAAGAGAGAGCTTCTTCAAGATGTTGCATAATGTGCTGGATTACAGCACAGCTACAGTGAATCACTACAAAGCAAAGCAACATAAATGAAATCAATAGTGAATGTGAGAGAGGATGTTTAGCATATATCAGCCATTTTTTGCCACTCTGTTTTGGATATAATGAGTTGAGGACGAACATTTACATCCCGATATAGGTAACTGTAATGATAATTATCCTGTTATTTTCCCTTTAAATTACATTAAATTAATGGCTGTTTTTTAAAATGATTTTGTTTTCCATCATAACATATAACTTATGAACTGTAGACCACGGAATAACAGGGAAAAAAAGAGGAATACAATTCAATACAAATATCCAGTGGCCAAGCAAATGCCACTGAAAATATCTGGTTGTGCAACCCGCTTTTCAGGAATAACAGGGAAAAAAAGAGGAATACAATTTAATACAAATATCCAGTGGCCAAGCAAATGCCACTGAAAATATCTGGTTGTGCAACCCGCTTTTCAAGGAATGCCATGAAGTGTAAATAAATACAACACAGTGCTTCAAGTAAGATTCAAGTATGCCTCTTGATTATTCAATTGGAAGTGATTATAAATTAACTGTTTCAGAGGTTAAATTTTCATAACACAAGATTATCAGCTTTTTCTGAAGGGATGTGATGTCAGAATTTTTCGGGCACTGTGTAAAAGAAGTATTGATAAGAGACAAAGAAGAAGGAAGTTGAGTGTGGGGGTATAGTTATCGACCATTTTGGTATTCGGATATATTGTATAAAAAAGATTCTCTATCCATCCATCCGTGGTGTGTGTGTGTGTGTGTGTGTGTGTGTATCAATATACATATATACACACACACACAGTCATACCTCAGTTTTCGACCATAATCCGTTCCAGAAGGCTGTTCGAAAACCGATTTGTTTGAAGCCGAAACCAAGCTCTTTAAAATAAAAAGGTTTGTTTGCCTTTTTGTTAAATCGATTGTCTACGTAACTTTTGTCTTTAATTTTATTGTTTTGTAATGTCATTTGTCATTTTGGTGCACATTAAAGTCCGAAGTGCCCTATAGTGCAGAAAATACGGTACTCTTGTTATGTGACACAGACACACTGACTGTTGCACAGTTCAAAGTTGGTATTGGTGTTCACTCTTCATTAAAATGCATTACATTATGGCCACGGTTGATAGGGAGCTGGTGGGACGGTTCACATTTTTTTTAACATCAGTTTGACTTTATGCATCCATATTTTCCTGAAAATAATACTTCTGTATTATCCGATGGTATATCTGAAACTAACGTGAAACCAACACATCGTGCGACAACAAATTAATCCCCACTCGATCTCTGTTGTAAAGACGAGCTTTGTAGGGAGCAGAGAAGTATACATGTTTGTGACCAGCTGTTGTCTCTGCACGGCCATACGCTTAAGTATATATCTGTGTGTTTGTGAAGGTGCAGATATTGGACATCTAATGGAATTTCTGACATCTGACAAGTCAAGGTGTTCTACGCAATCTTGTCAAAGTTACAATTGAGATTACGGCTGGAGCAAGCGAAGGCTCAATGAAGAAGTGGGATTTACTCTTCTGTAGGGATCATGTAGATTATTTCTATAAGAGGGAATCTTTTCTATCATAAACAAAGCTGAATCGCACATAAAATCAACATCTCAGTGGAATGTGATGCACAGACAATAACAGAAAACCTTTTACAAGAGGGCCATTGACACAAAACAGATTGTTTACATGACAACACTGTTTTAGAGTGCGAGTATGGCCATGGGCTTGTGTGTTCAGTTTAGGCATGTGGCAAATTTGTCACAACCAAAAAAAATCAACGGTGGACAACAGCACTATTATTATTGATTTTTTTTTCCCTTTTCTCTAGAACATTAATGAGCAAAGTGGTCATCTACTGCCTCTGGACTGCGTTCAGTTATTTATAGATGTCTGTCAGACATGGACAAGACTCCGGTGAACAGTGAGTGCTCTTGCACTCAGGTTGTTTTGACAAAGCAACATCGCCATCTACTGAAGAAACTTTTTTGTATAGTATACACAAGGCCTGTGACCATCATATCGAGAGGCTAATTAAAAAAAAAAATCCATCCATCCATCCATCCATCCATCATCTACCGCTCCGGGGCCGGGTCGCGGGGGCAACAGCTTTAGCAGGGAAGCCCAGACTTCCCTCTCCCGAGCTACCTCTTCCAGCTCTCCCCGGGGGATCCCGAGTCGTTCCCAGGCAAGCTGGGTGACATAGTCTCTCCAGCGTGTCCTGGGTCTTCCTCGGGGTCTCCTACCGGTGGGACATGACCGGAACACCTCACCGGGGAGGCGCTCAGGAGGCATCCGAATCAGATGCCCAAGCCACCTCATCTGGCTCCTCTCGATGTGGAGGAGAAGCGCCTCGACTCTGAGCCCCTCCCGGATGACTGAGCTTCTCACCTTATCTCTAAGGGAGAGCCCGGACACCCTGCGGAGAAAACTCATTTCAGCCGCTTGTATCCGGGATCTCGTTCTTTCGGTCACGACCCATAGCTCGTGACCATAGGTGAGGGTTGGGACGTAGATCGACCGGTAAATTGAGAGCTTGGCCCTTTGGCTCAGCTCCTTCTTCACCACGACAGACCGATACAACGTCCGCATCACAGCAGACGCTGCACCGATCCGCCTGTCGATCTCCCGCTCCCTCCTACCCCCACTCGTGAACAAGACCCCAAGATACTTGAACTCCTCCACTTGGGGTAAGATCTCCTCCCCGACCCGGAGGGGGCACTCCACCCTTTTCCGACTGAGGACCATGGTTTCAGATTTGGAGGTGCTGATTTTCATCCCAACCGCTTCACACTCGGCTGCGAAACGCTCCAGTGAGAGTTGGAGAGCCCCGTTTGAAGGAGCCAACAGCACCACATCATCTGCAAAAAGCAGGGATGTAATACTGAGGCCCCCAAAACGGACCCCCTCAACGCTTCGGCTGCGCCTAGAAATTCTGTCCATAAAGGTTATGAACAGAATCGGCGACAAAGGGCAGCCTTGGCGGAGTCCTACCCCCACTGGAAACGATTCCGACTTACTGCCGGCAATGCGAACCAAACTCTGACATCGGTGGTATAGTGACCGAACAGCCCGTATCAGGGGGTTCGGTACCCCATACCCACGAAGCACCCCCCACAGAACTCCCCGAGGGACACGGTCAAACGCCTTCTCCAAGTCCACAAAACACATGTAGACTGGTTGGGCGAATTCCCACATACCCTCAAGGACCCTGCTAAGGGTGTAGAGCTGGTCCACTGTTCCACGGCCGGGACGAAAACCACACTGCTCCTCCTCAATCTGAGGCTCGACTTCCTGACGGACCCTCCTCTCCAGCACCCCTGAATAGACCTTACCAGGGAGGCTGAGGAGTGTGATCCCTCTGTAGTTGGAACACACCCTCCGGTCCCCCTTTTTAAAAAGAGGGACTACCACCCCGGTCTGCCAATCCAGAGGCACTCTCCCTGTTGACCACGCGATGTTGCAGAGGCGTGTCAACCAGGACAGCCCCACAACATCCAGAGCCTTGAGGAACTCCGGGCGGATCTCATCCACCCCTGCGGCCTTGCCACCGAGGAGCTTTTTAACCACATCAGTGACTTCAACCACAGAGATAGGAGAGCCCACCTCAGAGTCCCCAGGCTCTGCTTCCTCCAAGGAAGGCGTGTTGGTGGAGTTGAGGAGGTCTTCGAAGTACTCTGACCACCGGTTCACAACGTCCCGAGTCGAAGTCAGCAGCGCCCCATCCCCACTGTACACAGTGTTAGTGGTGCACTGCTTCCCCCTCCTGAGACGTCGGATGGTGGACCAGAATTTCCTCGAAGCCGTCCGGAAGTCGGCTTCCATGGCCTCACCGAACTCTTCCCACGCTCGGGTTTTTGCCTCGGCGACCACCGAAGCCGCGGTCCGCTTGGCCAGTCGATACCCGTCAGCTGCCTCTGGGGTCCCACGGGCCATAAAGGCTCGATAGGACTCCTTCTTCAGCTTGACGGCATCCCTTACTGCTGGTGTCCACCAGCGGGTACGGGGATTGCCGCCACGACAGGCACCAACCACCTTACGGCCACAACTCAGATTGGCCGCCTCAACAATAGAGGCACGGAACATGGTCCACTCGGACTCAATGTCCCCCGTCTCCCCCGGAACATGGGAAAAGCTCTGTCGGAGGTGGGAGTTGAAACTCCTTCTGACAGGGGATTCCGCCAGACGCTCCCAACAAACCCTCACTATACGTTTGGGTCTGCCAGGACGGACCGGCATCTTCCCCCACCATCGGAGCCTACTCACCACCAGGTGGTGATCAGTTGACAGCTCCGCCCCTCTCTTCACCCGAGTGTCCAGAACATGCGGCCGCAAATCCGATGATACAACTACAAAGTTGATCATCGAACTGCGGCCTAGGGTGTCCTGGTGCCAAGTGCACATATGGACACCCTTATGTTTGAACAAGGTGTTCGTTATGGACAATCCGTGACGAGCACAGAAGTCCAATAACAAAACACCACTCGGGTTCTGATCGGGGGTGCCGTTCCTCCCAATCACGCCCCTCCAGGTATCACTGTCATTGCCCACGTGAGCATTGAAGTCCCCCAGCAGAACAATGGAGTCCCCAGCAGGAGTACTCCCCAGCACACCCTCCAAGGACTCCAAAAAGGGTGCGTATGCTGAGCTGCTGTTTGGTGCATATGCACAAACAACAGTCAGGACCCGTCCACCCACCCGAAGGCGGAGGGAGGCAACCCTCTCGTCTACCGGTGTGAACCCCAATGTACAGGCACTGAGCCGGGGGCAATGAGTATGCCCACACCTGCTCTGCGCCTCTCACCGTGAGCAACTCCAGAGTGGAAGAGAGTCCAACCCCTCTCGAGAGAACTGGTACCAGAACCCAGGCTGTGTGTGGAGGCAAGTCCGACTATATCCAGTCGGAAATTCTCTGCCTCACACACCAGCTCGGGCTCCTTCCCTGCCAGAGAGGTGACATTCCATGTCCCAAGAGCTAGCTTCTGCAGCCGAGGATCGGACCGCCAGGGTCCCCGCCTTTGGCTGCCGCCCAGCTCACATTGCACCCGACCCCTTTGGCCCCTCTCATGGGTGGTGAGCCCATGGGAAAGGGGGACCCACGTTGCCTCTTCGAGCTGTGCCCGGCCGGGCCCCATGGGTGTAAGCCCGGCCACCAGGCGCCTGCCAACGAGCCCCACCTCCAGGCCTGGCTCCAGAGGGGGGCCCCGGTGACCCGCGTCCGGGCAAGGGAAACCTAGATCCATTTATTTTTATCATCATTGGGGTCTTTTGAGCCGTGCTTTGTCTCGCCCCTCACCTAGAACCTGTTTGCCATGGGTGACCCTGCCAGGGGCATAAAGCCCCAGTCAACTTAGCTTCTAGGATCATTGGGACACACAAACCCCTCCACCACGGTAAGGTGACGACTCACGGAGGGGTAAAAAAAAAAAATCAACTGAGATAATGTGGTTGCACAAGTACCCACCCTCTCGTTACTTGGGATGTGGTTTTGCACAATTACCGGTAGTCAATCCCATTCAAACTTGAGTTAAATGGGAGTCGGCACACACTTGTCAGCCACCTTTTACACTTCAAATGAAGTTCCGAAGTTCTTGTAGAGATTCAATTGAGTTGTACAGGTTATAATAGGGGCGGCCCATTGGCCCAATGGTTATCTTGTGGACCTCACGGTGCAGAGATCATGGGTTCAATCCCGACTCCGGCCTTCCATGTTGCCTTGCATGTTCTCCCGGGGCCTCCATGGGTTTTCTCCGGGTACTCCGGTTTCCTCCCACATTCTAAAATCATGCATGGCATACCAATTGAACACTCAAAATTGTCCCAGAAGTGTGAGCGCAGATGGTTGTTCGTCTCTGTGTGCCCTGCGATTGGCTGGCAACCGCTTCAGGGTGTCCCCTGCCTACTGCCTGAAGACAGCTGGGATAGACTCCAGCACCTCCCGTGACCCCCGTGAGGATAAAGCGGATCGCAAATGGATGGATGGATGGTTATAATAGGTCCATTTAATTATCTTGGTCAAAAGCTTGGCATTTGAACAGGGCCGAATTCTGAAAAATTATCATGCAGGCCAAGTTTTATTACACTCTGAGTGCTGGACTACACCTCATTTGCCTACCAGTCAAGCCATTTTGATGACAGATGAAACATCTAGATGACACCCATCACATTGAGTATCTCTACTCTTTACTTGGCATCTTAAGGTTAAGGGTTAGGCTCACCATTTGCAAGTCATGGCCAGCAACACGGAAAGACTGTTGTTAAAAGTGGCAAGCCACGCAAGCAGAACTACCGTTTTTGAAGCACAGATTAGTGGGGGCGAACAGCATTTGCTTGTGACAAGTGACATATAACTCAATTGTTTGAAGTTGTCATCTGTGTAACACGTAACCCCTCTTTCGTACCTAAGATCTACAACTCAGGATTGGTGCCATTCACATTTAAACTTGTTTGTACTGGTACTAAACTGTACCAATTTTTGGTGGTTGTGATAGGGCCAGTTATTGAACACACCTCTGATGCAAATGATCATCTCACCAGCCGGCTGTGAAGCAGCATTACAAGGAACCTGATTATTTGAATCCGGGAGAAATGGAGAATGGGGAGGGCAGCGGCCCCCAAGGACCGAGTGTGGACGCCCCTGATCTATTGCCGTTCACTCAATGTTGTTTTGACCATGTGGTCCGAAAGTGAACATTTTCTAAAATACTGCACTTGACTCTGCGTCGTTCTTTAATGAACGCTCTCATTCCAGAAAGAAAGACCATAGCTTCTTATGTGATGCTCAGGCATGCTGTCGGTACGGTCGTGGGACTCGCCACAAAATTCTCCTTGTGAATGCTAAAAATTTGTTTGCCGTCAACCCAAGCCAGTTTTTATTGACGTTGCCTCTATTTGGCAGGAACAGGCCTGAGGGGAAGATTTTGGAGACGGTGGGGGTGTTTGAGGCTCTGAAGCAGCACGGCAAATACGAGACGGGGCAGGTAAAAAAAATTGCATGCTCATTCGTGTTGAACCGTCATACTTTGGAATGGTCGCAGGGTGACCCTTTGGATGCCGGCGAACACATTCTCCGTCCATCCTGACCTATTTTGAGTTTTCCCAATTTCTTTTAACCTTGTGTTGTTCCTAGCTTTCAAGCAAATACACCTGAGTATGATGCCTTGCGTAAGATCTAATTTATTCAATGCAGCATTGTGAGCGCGCGTCTCTTGTTTTGTTCTCAGCTCTTTCTCCACAGCGTCTTTGGCTATCGAGGTATCGTCTTGTTTCCGTGGCATGCCAGACTGTACGATCGAGACATCACACCGCCCATGTCTGAGAGGTAAAGACCCTTCCTCATTCAAGATGACACATCTTGAGTCAGTCAAGGCTTTCCAGAGTTTGTGCATTTTTGGACTATGTTGCTCCTGTGCACGCCCAATCTTCATATCTTTTGATTTGATTTGTTGATTTACTCCCCAGCAAGCCGGAGCCCCCCGGTGCCCATGGCTCAAAAGAAGTGAAGGGGAAGACTCACACTTACTACCAAGTTCTGATTGATACTAGAGATTGCCCTCACATTGTAAGTTTTTGTATTTAGCAACGTTATATTTTCATTCAAAGCCGTAGGAGGATTCTTGTTTTTTACATTTTTTTTTCTTGAAAGGCAATTGACTGTGTATTTAATGTAATACCTCACACCATTGCTCAGTTTTGAATGGTTAATTTGGAAAGAATACTAACATTCTTTATTTATGGGGGTGCATTGTTCATTATTTTGAGCTTTTTGTTCACAAACGCACGATCAAACTCTATTTGAGAGTGGCGCACTACTTGTTTTATGGACTTTGTTTACTTGTCTCTTGCATTAAATTTAGTATTGTGTGGGATTTATTGACAGCGAGCGGTTGCACATTGCAAGCAACTCAATGCTATAGTTGTAAGCTTCTGTGTTCTTGCCTGATAATTTCTGTCTGTTTTTGTGTCTGGTCACCTCCTTAAAATAAGTGCCAAAGTCATTTTTTCTTTAAAAAAAAAAAAACAGGAACCACATTCTGATTTTTTTTTTTAATGTAGTAATAATTGCAAATTTCCCCAGTGTGGGACAAATAAAGGTTATCTTATATAATTTATTTCATTTCAGGCCTAGAGTTGAATGATCTTGTTTTAATGAAGGATGTAGCCGATTTTAGCAGGGAAAGTGTTTAAGGCAAAAAAAAAGTCACATTTTGACTTAGGTTATCATTTTAAGAGGCTGACGAGATGATAGCTACTGTGAATCTCAGGTGCACTTTGCCTTTTGAAAAGGTGAAATTGACCACATGCAGCCGATTTACACCTCTTATTGATAAATGTTGGTTCATGTTGTATTTGACAGTCTCAGAGGTCTCAGACGGAGGCGGTGACGTTTCTGGCGAACCATGATGACAGCAGAGCGCTTTACGCCATCCCAGGTATGCGCCTGTGCCGTCTGTCATCGATCTCGCTTCTGAGTAACACCGCCATTATCTGAAGAAAATCGACCGAAAGCTGTCAAAGATGCAGTCATCCACTGCGGCGTCCTGTACCCACACAATATTTTGAATTTGTCTCTCTCTCCATCAGGCCTAGACTACGTGAGCCACGAAGACATCCTGCCGTACAACTCCGCAGAGCAGATTCCCATTCAACATGAGCTGTTTGAACGCTTCCTCATGCACAACCCTGCCAAATGTAAGCACTCACTCCCCCAGTCTATTGTCTCCCTAGAGTTGCCAAGAACGTCACTTTCTTGTGTACTTCCTCCTCCTGCACACTCTTGTCATTTCTTTTGTCACCTTTGGAGTAAGCTTTGTTTCTCACTGAACTTGTCCTTCTCTGGTCCATCATAGCTCCTCCGTTCATTGCCAGAGACACCCTCAAAGCATGGCAGGAAAAGAATCACCCCTGGTTGGAGCTCTCGGACGTCCACAGGGAAACCACTGAGAACATCCGGGTCACCGTAATTCCTTTCTACATGGGCATGCGGGTAAATAATGGACATGCGATACAGCCAAGAAGCAGTCATGTTGTTGTTAGCGTGGTCATGGTGGTGCTTTGGGTTTCCAATGAGACTCTTAACCTTGAGTATTTAGCGGTTTTGGCAAAAGAAGTCACATAGTTATAAATTTAACTGTGATTCTCACTCTCTCTTTCTCTCTTTCTCTCTTTCTCTCTCTCTCTTTCTATCTTTCTCTCTCTCTCTCTCTCTCTCTCTCTCTCTCTCTCTCTCTCTCTCTCTCTCTCTCTCTCTCTCTCTCTCTCTCTCTCTCTCTCTCTCTCTCTCTATTTAGGAAGGCCAGAATTCTCATGTATACTGGGTGAGTAGTGGAATGATGCATACTCAGGCCCATAAAATAGATGAATAGCCTTAACTACCTTCGAGACAGTTTTATTAATGCACCTACTTGGTCATAACCCCCCCCCCCCCCCCCCCTTGTGTTGTCCAAGCCCCCCCCCCCCCCCAAAGAAAACAACAACGAATAATTCAATTTAAAAACAAAAAGCAACCAACACACACATTTTTTTATATCCTCCATTGTTGATGTGATGCCAGATTTTATTTTTTTTCTAACTTGATTCTGTGTGTTAACTGTGTGTCATCCTGTCAAGTGGCGATACTGCATCCGTTTGGAGAACATGGGTAATGAGGTGGTTCAGCTGAGGGAGAGACACTGGAGGATTTTCAGCCTGTCTGGAACCCTGGAGACTGTCCGAGGTCGCGGCGTGGTTGGCAGGGTCAGTGCGGCTCACTCACACTCTGACTGACACACAATGCTGATTCCTCACGCTTCGTCATGACTCAGAACAGAACATCAATTCATGCCATGAGAGTGGTGGCGGCGTCAAAGTGATTTCTTTTTCAAAACGGCCCCAAATTACTGCTGGCACAGCTGCAGAAGCTTGTCACTACAGAAGCTACCCAAATTCTGAGCAAGTTAGGTCCCTGCTTTCCTGTCTGCTTGCAAACACTAGCTCTGCACCGTGTCTATGGGGAGCAGTTCCAAGTTGCGTGGGGCGGATCCACTCCTCTAGGTCTACGTAACTAAAGTCATTTTAAACTAACATTTTAAAGTAAACCGATTCATGGATTACCAAAGTAATTTTTGATGCGTTTGATAATTGATTTGTTTTCAGTGAATCGATGCTTAGGTGATCAGGTTAATCTTTGATGGCCATAGCTGACTTTCTGTGGAAGGGTGAAAAAAAAGCTCAATTGAGGCCCTGATTGAATATGCCCCACTTTAGTCACTCACAAAGAGCCAAGAAAAAGAAATGCCGTGTACTATATTTGCATCACAACCTTTTTTTCTGTCATTCTGGGCTTCTTATTGTGCGATTAAAGGAGCCAGTGTTGTCCAAAGAGCAGCCAGCATTTCAGTACAGCAGCCATGTCTCTCTACAGGCCCCGAGCGGTCACATGTGGTGAGTTTTTCTTCTGTACGTGATATAAACACCAACCTTGTGTTTCTGCTATTTTTATTCCACACTTCTCTGTGCGATTAACATCACCACTTTCCTATTTTTTATGCTCAGGGGAACATTTCGCATTGAGAGGACTGACGGCTCCCATTTTGATGTTCGCATTCCTCCTTTCTCCCTGGAGAGCAACAAAGATGATAAAGCCCCCCCGGCAGGCTACACATTCTAACTGCAAGTCGTCAGCGCCCCATATAACTTCTGCCTTCAGTATCGGAAAAATGAGCGAGTTAAGGAAGGAGACTTTATAGCATTTTCTAGATCTTCCAATTGCACACCCACGTATCCCATTTTGCTGTTTGAGTGAATACAAATATGCATGGCAAGGTTAACTTGATTTAAAGCAGACACTTCCTGGATGGGTGTGGGGGATGTTGCACTGCAGTGGAGCTCATGTTTGGCATCAAATGGCTGAAATATTGACCAGGTTGTGAGCTCTTACTGCTGCTGTTGTGTTCCCAAAGAAAGCATCTTCAGCCGAGCATCATCCAATGACTTTCACTCCGGTGTTATTGGAAATATCATGTTCCAATGTGTGGATTCCTCTTTTCATATTAACATTTCTTCACACGGCTTTTCTTTTTAGCTGTGCAGTTTTTCTTCAATAAGAGGGATATCCAAACAGTTTACAGAATAAAAGCATTCACACTTTACACCCTCATTTAACAGTTAGCACCAACCTCCCTCCCCCCTGTCATTTTGCAGGTTGTTCTTAATCGAGCATCGCACAAATGTGGAAGACCCCCTTAAAAAGTCGCAATGAAATGAGCCCTGCGTTGTGTGAAGTGGCAACGGTCAACTGATCCAGAGAGTACAAAGCAGGACTTTAATTAAATGTGGACAGATTTGAGATGGTCCACACTTGTATATCCTGTAGTTTTTTTATTGGAGTCTAAATACCACCCACTAGGAGTCACTCAAGTATAAGAAGATGGAATGTCAAAATCTCAACAAAATTTCTACCTGTGGCAGAAAGAAGCAGTGTCTATGTTTTGCACCATAGATTAAGCCACCAGGGGGCAGTATTACTGCTGCGATGTGTGAGTGAGGAAAGTGGCTGTTTTTAATCCCTGCAAAAAAACGGATTTCTGTTTATTGTAGACACAGAGGATGCCTCGCATTCATAGGCGAACTGTTTGACACTGAAAGAAGAATTTGAATGATTAGCCAAAATTACCCTTCGTGCACAAGAACGGACTCTTAGGTAATTGTGTTTTGATAAGTGATTTGAAACTCTTATGGTTGGAATACTGTAAATAATAATGTAATTAAAGCCAAATAAATATGTTTTGGAAAATACATAATTAATGTGTTTCTTTATACATGGGTTTACGAATAGTTTTGTTACCTTTTAACACAACACACAAGTTATGATCTAACCCAGGATTTTGTGCTCTTCCTATAACTTCAATCCTTTGATCGGACTACAAAACATTTTTTTTCCAGTTTAGAATTTCTTTTTAAAACTAGAAGCTGGGCAGAAGAAGAACCTCTTACATTTTAATACTGATCCAATGTGCGCTTTGGGGATTTTATTTTCACTTTTTACTGTTTTTATTTGCGTTGAGCCACTACCGCACTTGCCTCCATCGCTTCCATTTGATGATGTTGCAGTGACTTAAACTTGCTGTGAAGTGAGCATCGGCACCACATTTAAGAGGCGGGCATGTTTAGGTCTATTTTCTATTTGCCATTTCTCCCAATTACTTGCGGGATGAGCGCTCCCACGTGACTTTGGACCAAAAAAAGCAGCGTACACCCTAGACCAGTGGTTCTTAACCTGGGTTCGATCGAACCCTCGGGGTTCGGTGAATCAGTTTCAGAGGTTCAGCAGAGCCTCTGCCATGGAGGTTAAGACACGCGCGACTCAACATGTCAATTAGTTATGACGTGCACTTTTGGCCATCACTGGCTGGTTCAGTTTGTGCACAATTAAAAAACTTGTACTTTATATTTATACTAATTGTGTTTACATTTTTCAGTTTTTAATAAATGCGTTTTTATGTTTAGAATTTGAAAAAAATGTCACTATAATGAAGGGTTCGGTGAATTTGCATATATGGATAAGAACCACTGCCCTAAACTGAAGATGGGCTCCGATTTTCCCGCCACAGAACTCAGCACTGCGAATTTCGATTTAATTTATACACGAAGATGATCACCAGTACGCACACACCGTAAACCTTATGAAAATCACATGATAGGTTGTTTTTTAAAAACAGACAGTGCCCTCTGGTGGAGCAACACCTCGTGGTCGTGAAAAAACACCGCGGTTTTGCGTACGATGCTTCTGAAAGGTAATATAGGTTATAATCAGCCTCCACCTGGCAGTCTGTGTTCCATGATTTTAATACTGCGTTTACAAAACTCAGTAAATATTTTTGAGCCCTTATATAGCCGCCTATTGTAAAGAGTAATGGGGTAATAAGACGCTGGAAACTCGTCGGTGCTCTCTGCCTGGAGGCGGTTGGGGGCGTGCTCCATGCACTCCAAGCGAGAGGTTGTCATCCATAATTTAGTCCCAACCCAAGCAAGGCGAGCAGGCTGGTACTCTTCCGCTCTTCCTCGGACAGACGCTCAGCCTGGTTGTCACACGTTTTTAGCGCTCTGTGGCAGGCGACTGGTGAATTCCGCGGGTGGAACGCTGGTGACAAAGAGACAGTCGTCTTTCAACGGCGGACGTAAACATTGCCATGTCCTGAATGCTTCCTGCACCACCGCCTCGTTCCGTGCACCGCTCCAGGACAGGGGGGAAGGGGTCGGGGGCTCTTGTTGGGGTGGCTGAGATGAGAACACGGCAGCAACGACAACACATCGTTCCCGGAGGTAAATCAAGGCGAAGACGCGGTGAAGTTGTGTTTGGGACAGGAGACTGCGGCTGGCTTCAGTTCTTCTGTGTGACTGGTGCGTTTTGAGCGGCCATGCTGCAGGCAGCATCCTCCGACCTCTTCCCCACTTGAGCTGTATGAACTGCTTCCCCCTGCTTCTGCTTTATTGTTGTTTTCTACTCCATGTACGGCAGTGCCTTTCTAATGCAGATTAAATCCGAGTTCATTACTGGTAGTGCTTCATAATCCCCCTCAAGTGTCCAGACTGTACAGATGTGATCAGCTGCAGGCACTCCGAAGGAAACAACCGCTAAGGCTGCCGCTGCATGGCCGACTGCCCGGTGGGATCAGGCTTGTTTTTATCACAGCACACAGCACCATGGGGGGCAAACAGACCAAGGGACACGATGCTGGAGGAACCAGCCCTCAGCACAGCTGGAGGCGCACCCCCACCAAGGAGCGAGGGGACCTGTTTGCATCCCTCATGCTGAGGTCAGGGGACAGGCTGAGCCGCGGTGTTACCCCACCGCCTTACCAGCGGCGAATCGGAATGATCCAGGAGATGATGTTGATGGCCAAGCAGGGCAAACACGACGAGGCTACAGAGATGCTGAGGACACTACGGCAGGTAATGCCACTCCGCTCTTCGCTCAGGCTTTGTCTTTGTAACCCTTACATCAGGGTCGGGTCAAAGTTGACCTGTTGACAATGTGAATGGGAAAAATACTCTGTCAATGTCATTCTTCACCCTGAAATATGAGGATTTTTTTTCCTAAGGAGACCCAAAAGACACAAAAATTACTTTAGAAACGTCATCCTAAGTTTGTATACACTAAGGTTGTACTGTAAATCGATGCGCAGCCGGTTTAGACCCAACGGTAGTCATTTCGCAAATTCAGCGTCGGCCAGCAGAACTGCGAGAGGGTTTGCACTGCTGTCAAAGTGGTCACAGCCAACTTCAGTCGTGGGCAATCAAAGCGCCTCCTTTCATTCCCGTGAAACGCAGCATACCATTCTTGCACAGGGTTACTTTTAAAATGTATTCCGGTGCAGTTATGAGTAGCCTGTTTATAAACGTAGTTTGTAATATAATCCAAGTACCCTAATGCTCATGAAGACAAAGTAAAAATAAATATTTCTGCAATATATATTTGTACGCAGTACATTTGCAGGCCTATTGGCCGGCCTGGAAATAGCGCAAATCTATCGATCGGAGACACAGTAGTACAAAAGCTCATGTTGACCGCTGGAATGGATCAAATTTCAATTAATTGGCCCAAAATTTATTTAATCATCACATATAACATATCTTTGTTTATCCATCTATGACAGTGACTTATAGAGGCAGACAGAACTATTTAATGATCTTTTATTAGATGGTGGAAAGTATAGAATTGACATGTATTTTGTTACGCCCATTATGCTCTGTGGCTGTTAATTTGTTTGTTAATATGTGTACAAGAGCTCTTCCCTGCTCCTTCCTGATTGGTGGCCTTTGTCCCCAACTCATTTAACCCAGTGGTCCCCAACCGCCAGTCCGCGGACCGGTACTGGTTCGCAGGGCATTTGGTATCGGGCCGCACAGAAAGAACTTGCCTTAATTCCAATTTATTTATTACAGAATACAAAGATGTTTTATTTTGAAAAATTACCGGATTCTCCGTTACATCCGTCTGGGTCAGGCTTGACACACGTCAAACTACGCTTCTCCGTCACGTGACCGATTAGGCTAAAAACAAAACGCCGGAGCTCGCAATGCTTCAGAAAACATTTGTCTAAAATTAGGGTGGGTTTGGAACGGATTAGCATTTTACATGGAAAACGTGTCTCTACTAACAAAATTTTCTAGTTTAAGAAATTTCTTCCAGAACCAATTGCGAGAATGTTGTGTTTAAGATTGTTGACCGAGCTATATTGAGCGGTCTATACTGGATGGGGATGTTTGTACCAATGACCTCACGACTTATTTGCATGAGAAAGCACTGGATCATGCCGGAAGAAAAAAAAAAAATCAAGGGCCTTTCCCAGACTGTTCCCACAAAGCAGAAGCATAGGTTTGTCCAAAATGTCTGCGTCGGGTGAAGAGTTCAAATTCACACGAGACCAAGGGATATACTGCCCAAACAACCGATTGACTTAATTGAGTCTGACTATGACGTGGTGATGACAACCCCTATAGATTAATTAAAAAGTGCCTCAATACTTTGGTCCATGAAGTATCCGACCTTCCCGACTCAACACTGACTAAAAGAGTGTGTGGGATGTTACGATTTTGACGTAGCAGCAGTGTCCCTGCTCAGTTGGTCAGTTGTTTTCAGGCTGACTGCAGTGGAGCTGATTTCCAGGCTCTCTTTATTTCCTGTGCTTCTCATTGCACGGCTGTTCGCTGCTGCTGTTTGTGAAAGAGAAGAGGGAAAGCCCCTGTACAGACTACATGCCATGTCACAAATGTTGGAAAATAAAAGGGCATAATCCGAAGGTGTCAAGTTGCATTGAAGAAAACCTCAATATCTACGGAAAGGTGTAGTTCTTTACTTTTTCAGTGACAGCGGTGACTACAGTGGGACAGTTTATCGTGTTTTTAGGTTACAGGGTGCATCGAAGGGTTAAACACCTCTCAGCATGATACACCACAGCAAACTCAAACCACAATATTGTCAATGAATAGTTTAGTTTAAACTGAGCTATCGTGTCAACGAAGACAGAATTGTTGGATACACATTTTCTGGTGTGTGTACCTCATGTTGTGGCCAGTGAGTGTAGGTGTTCGATTTTCAAAACATCAGTCATTACAGGTCCAGTTACGCAAGCAGAGATGAAAGTCCTCCGGATTTTCCCGGAATTCCGGGTTTTTCAAATTTTTATGAAAATCTCTCCGGAGAATTGAGGAAAATTTGCCTAAAATTAATCCGGATATGAGTTGACAACATTGAACGAAAACGCGTTTGAGTTCGTTGTTTTGCTTTCACAAGCGTAGCCATGTTGAGACACTAACACTAGTAACAGTGAAGAGATTTTTAGCAATTAGGTAGCTGACTTTTATTGCTGTGTTGGGTCTGTCTCAGTGACAGACTGAGACTGCTGTTGTCTTCTTCTCTGATCAAAACAGTGTTCCCCCTAGCGGATGATCCATTGATTGCAGCTTATGAAATTCATTCTGTGTCTTATGTATTTTTCCACTGTTAAATTATCCTGCGGGCCTAATCGAACTTCCGTGGGGGGTCGGCTGCAGCCCGCGGGCCGTATGTTTGACACCGATGGTGTAGTTGAAGGGGACGGTGGGGTTGCCCCATTTTCTAAATTAGTTTGCACTTTCCCTTACACACTTTAACATAGCAGCCATTTAAACAATTCAATTCCTTGTGAATAAGTCATACAATCAAGCTGTCCTTGACATCCTCATCCATCCATCCATCTATCCATCCATCCATTTTCAACACCGCTTATCCTGAAGAGGGTCGTGGGGAGTTGCTGGGGCCTATCCCAGCTGACTTAGGGCGGAAGGCAAACTACACCCTGAACTGGTTGCCAGTCAGTCACATGGCACATATAGAGGCAAACAACCATTGATACCCACATTCACACCATCACTGAGTGTGACAAGTCAAGTCAGACAAGTGTACAAGCAGATCAGACGGACCGATGTACAGTATGCTGAAAAGAAATTTTGCACAAAAAAAGCCTGCACGGTGTAAACATTTTTTTTTCCAAACAAGTAATGTAAGTGGAGTTAAAATTGCGATCGTTTGATAATGTAGCCAAGTGATTGAAAAATTAATCGGTAACGTGTTAACGTAAGGTCACCTAAACCTCTGTTAAAAAACAACGGTGTGAATCAGAGCACTGATGCTAAGATTTACAGTGTTGTTACCAAGAGTACTGGTACGTTAGCTTGCTTGCAAGTTGCAGTATTTGAATGCTAGAAATGAACTCAATCTCAAATATTTACTGTCGGAATTTGGGCTCACTGCTTTCGGCATACAGTATTTAACCCTTTCAGCGTTTGCAACCGTTTTCTATCTAGAAATCACTGAAGCTTAATTTCAATGTTTAACATCCATGTTTTGAAAAAGTGCACGTGTAGTACCTCAACAAATTCCTTTCTTTCACATATTCTGGTTATGAAAAGTATGTATTTGGAAATGATTGATCCTAGTCTCATCTGTTCATGTTCTGGTGGGATTCTGAGGCCCTCCTACGTTGTAAGAATGACTACGGTAGTGTTGGAAGAATATAAGAAAATTGTTGATCAGTTTTCTCAATTGCACGCTGATGTGCATTAATGTTGTGTTTTACTGAAAACATAAGACAGCGTTTCTGCTTCCATGGAGGACTAACAAAGGAAATTCGAAAAGTATTTACATTTGAAAAGATGAAATCAGACCTTTGAGACTTTTTAAAATCCATCCATTTACCCGTTCCATTCTTTGTACTATTAACCTCATTAATTGTGAAGCTTGCCCTAACTGACTTTGGGCGAGAGTCGGAGATCATAGTTCAAAACCTTTTTTACTTCCTTCCGATATATTTTTTGTCCACTAAGATTGCTGGTAAGAATTATGTTAACAGTTTTAGAGATTTGTGTGTGTGTGTGTGTGTGTGTGTGTGTGTGTGTGCGTGTGTGTGTGTGTGCGTGTGTGTGTGCGTGTGTGTGTGCGCGTGTGTGTGTGTGTGTGTGTGTGTGTGTGCGTGTGTGTGTGTGTGTGTGTGTGTGCGTGTGTGCGTGTGTGTGTGTGTGTGTGTTTAGCGTTTCCATAGACCGTTTTAACCCTTTCAGGGATGGCGGTTACGACAGTGGACAGCTTATTACGGTATGTTATCAGGTTACAGGTCATCATTATTGGTGCATGAAAGGGTTAATTGTCTGGCTACTTATGCTTTACTGTCATTGTTTTTCACTTCAACCAGAGTTTGAAAGTTTGATTATTTAGTTGTTAGCCGCTGTAAAGAGGAGCGGTGGAATGTGAGAGGATGACTATTTTCTCATGAAAGTTGTCTTACCGCGCAACAATTTTTCACTTTGATTATAATGGCAACAGTACACCGCATGGCCAGTGGAGAATTGAGACAAAAGGCTGCAGTGCTCACTAAATCCAGCGACTCTTTTTTTCTTCTTCATTTTATGGAGTCAGTTGAGAAATTAGCATGTCAATATAAAAACTTGTTTCATAATCCCGACATCATCGGCCCATTGTTTGCCATTCAAACGTTTAAAAATTAAATGGGTGTGACAGGTCATGTTTTATCAACCGCTTATGTTTGCAATTCAGGCAGTTGGGATTGAGCCCTGCAAGTTCTGCGCAGCAACGGCATGCTAACATCCAACATGAAAGGATACAAAGCATGCACTGTTGCTGCTTCACTGAATGCCATCAGGTTTAAAAGACTCTCAGTTCCACATAGCTGCAGGAATAGAAACTGACACAGCACATCAGTCATGAACAGCGAGCGCTGTAGTTTTCCTGACATGTTGGTCCTTTGTCCGATGACCCCTGATGGATCGTTCCCAGTTAATGCTGGAGAGGGGGAGGGCGGGGAAATTTCTGTGAACTGGTTCCACTCCAAAGAACAAAGTTTTACAAGGAGATGAGATAATACTTTAATGCCATGTTGCAGCACATGATACACAGGGCCGTGATATCCCATTTGGCCTGAGGTTTGTGCACACTTAAGGTAAGGAAACCCACACAAGCATTACATGGACAGAAAGAAAATGTGAAGTATCTGTTCTCGCTGGTTACTAGGTTCCCTTGTATGTTGCCCAAGAACAAAGACGATCAGTGCAGACTTGAGCCTAAGTAGACAATGATTAGAAGCTGGTCTGTTAGCAGCTAATGACGAGGCCACCTTCTTAATCATGACACTGCAGTGAAGCTACAGTTCCCATTCATATGCCATTTCCCTCTGGGATATCTCAAACATGAACCATAACATCCGTTTCTGTGGGAACCTCCCTCAGTGTTTGCCTCAGAGTTTCTCTTGTTTGCTATAAACCAGCGAAAACACTGCTTGCGTTTTGTTTTTTTAATGCAATAAAGCATAGAAGCTACTTTGATGTTGCCACACAATAAAAAGCTAAAACGTGAACTCATTTGGATTATTCTCAGAAAAAAAGGAATTGTATTTAACTCAACTTTCTGGTTATATAAAACGTTGATTTAAAATCCGGCAAGAATGCCCCTCCCACCAAATTTCCTTCAACCCGTTTTCCCTGTGCCGCAATAACAGTTTTCCGACAAGTGGCAAAACTTATGTGCTTCAAACGGATTATTTGTCACTCCTAGTTGAGGTTTACTGTAGAACTGTCACATAAAACCCAAGGACATTGAGTATTTAAACACAATTTGTTCAACCGAATCATAGCTGTCTCAGGAAAGTCAACTAACTTCATACTAACATATCATGTGATCTGCCATAAATGGTCTGAGAGCAGCAGCTTTAGCAGGGAAGCCCAGACGATCACAATGCGTTCCCAGGTCAGCCAGGAGACGTTGTCACTCCACCGTGTCGTGGGTCGTCCCTGGGCCTTAATGCCTGGGGGAAAATCGCACAACACTTCACAAAGGAGGCCTAATCAAATGCCCGAGTCACCTCATCTGGCTCCTCTCAATATGGAGGAGCAGCAGCTAGATTCTGAGACAATTGGATGAAGAGAGGGAGAGAGAGAGAGAGAGAGAGAGAGAGAGAGAAGATACACAAAACATTTTATTTTTGACGTTTTACAAACTCAGTTCTTGTCTTCTCAAGTCTTTTGTTTGTTCACCTTGACCAGAGTTTTCTAGGAATATTGGTGAATGTGCTTGGTTAACATGATCTTGTTATCAGCACAGATAATAAATAGAGAAAGGTATTGAAATATCCTTTATGAATACAAGAGAAAATTGAGGATGTATATAATCCCGATACAAACCAAAAGTTGTAAAAATATCACGGTTAAGGGTGAAGTATGAGCTTTAATGGAGACTTCTTTCTTCTTACTTTTTTTCTTTTCTGATTGATATAAAAATGATTTATTAGATATAAACACATAACGGGGTAGGACTAGATACGTTTTTTACTTCTTCCTACTCCCTTGAACATAATAACTGTGTTGAAAGAAGACTGATTTCTTTCTTTTTACTATTTTATCTACCTTCTTTTCTGTCAAATTATTACTGTACATGTTTTATGTTCAATAAACAACAACAAAAACAACAATTTTAAAAAAGCAAAAAAAACATTGAAGTATTTTTTGGCCGACCTGTCATCTAAGCCAGGTTCGGAATATACTGTAAGTACAATTAACAAGAATTAAGATGGCCTTTTTTAGGAAGTTATCATTTTTAATGATTAGCCACTTCAGTGTAACCATCAGACTTCAGCACGGAATTGATGGGAGGGTTCAAAGAAAATTCCAAGTACCGGAATATCCTGGATGGTAGATTAGAGGCGTAACAGGTATGCGATCTTTGATAAAGGTTATCATGTGCTGCAGTTATGGATTTTTTTTTTAATCCACTCCTCTGTCTCCGTCATTCTATGTTCAGAGCAGCACTCCGATGTTGATCCTCTCGAGTGGGTGGACCTTGCTATTGAAGGGTCAGCTGATACTTTTCTTCTCTTAGAATAATTAGATATTTTGCATTTTTATTTGGTTTTTGGCATGTATATTTCATGAGGGTTCAGTTAACAATGGACTGTATACACCATTTGCGCAATATATGCACATGGCCCAAATTGATTATACTCTCCACAGATTCATGCGCTGATATAGGAAAGCAGCCCCAAATCATAACTAAGCCTCCACCGTATTTCGCAAGAGCTGGAGTGTTGTTTTTCTCATATGGCAAGCTTTATTTAGAGAATGCTTTTTCATGGGGACAAATAATATAATCTTACAATAATGACTCTGTTTACCATTCAGTCAAAGCCCCTGTCATTATTTCCTGTGCTCCAGAAATCATTAGGCAGCATAGAAATGTGACTCATACCTTTTCTGTAGGAGACTGAGCCGCTCGCCTCTTCTTGCTCGCTCAGTCTTCATAGTATGGAAAGCTCTGATCCGTACTAACACCAACACACACACACAAGGACACTCTAAGCCTGTGCGCATAACCCATAAACAAAGTGTGATTTAGTCTGTTTTAAAATTGATATTGTAAATGTTGCCTGCATTTACGTATGATTGTGATGTTTTTATCGGAACAGCTTGGATGAGAGTCAGTAAGGAGATATTTTGTCATGTAACAGAGAATTAAACAATCATACATTGTATCATTGGGAGCAAATTCTAAAGGCTGATTGTCTTTAATGGCAAATTACTTAAGCCGTGGGTCGGCAACACGCGGCTCCAGAGCCGCATGCGGCTCTTTTTCGACATCTAGTGGCTCCCTGGAGCTTTCTAAAAAATATTTGAAAATGGAAAAAGATTTTGATAGTAGGCTAATATAGTTCATATAGATATAGATACATGTTACAGCTTCGAAAAAGGAGAGCTGTGGTGTTGTTTTTTTAAAAACGTACACTTTATTTATGCTTTCAACAGTCTCGACAAACACAGACACGTCTGCGTCCAACTCCGTGCCTTCTCCCTTCTTGTTCGACTCGAGAGGCGTTCAAAGACTGCCTCTGAAAAACGGAAATTAATGATCACTTCACTGACACTAAGAAAAGCGAAAATAATGTACCAAAACAAAAAAATCAAGTGAGGAAATCACAAAATAAATTCTATGGGGGCACCTGTGAGCAGACAACAAAGGAATGAATAACATAAACAATTCTGAGACAGTCCAGTCTCCTACATACATACAGCATGTGTTTCCTTCATTGTAAGTTTTATAGAAGGCTATTATTTTTTTTGCTGCTCCAGACAATTTGTTTTTTTTTTGTTTTTTTTGTCCTATATGGCTCTTTCAACATTTTGGGTTGCCGACCCCTGACTTAAGCCATCCTGTAGACAATTATAATGACGCATCATTGTATAATGCTTATTTGGCCAGTCCGTGGTATCAATTGTTCCTCTGTAGTAAATGATGCTTTTAAACCAAACCATTTGCATGACAATTGAGCCTCTCCCGCCACCAATTTAGTTCGTTTACTTTTTGGTAAATCTAATACAGTACTTGCAGTAAAGCACAACAATACATATACTAAATTGAGCATGCACCGTGATTCAGATACAGCCACTTTTTAGATCCACACACATGGTTAATATGAAATAAGACTTCTGCATTTAACACAGCAGGCCCACCGCATTAGGAACACTCCTGGATTAACAGACAGCTTCCCTACTGAGCGTTTGAGCTGGGAGAACCAATGCTCTCATGTCAATCAAGCCTGCCCTTCAGTTGTGAAGGATTCTTAACCACTCAGCCATGGCTGCCTCAACGACGTGCTCATTATTTGCAGGTGTATTCATTTGCTTTTTTTACTTGCAGAGCTGGCTGGCTGACATTTTCTACTTAGCAATATTGGTCATTGTCATATATTAAAGCATACAACTCACGATAAACGGGTTTTGTCACAGGGGTGGGACAAAATAAGCATATTGTCACAACAAGTTCATTCTTTTCTTGGACAGACATTATTATTATTATTATTATTATTATTATGACTAGACTAGAATGCCTTTATTGTCATTTTACATCAGGTATATAACAAAATTTGGAGCACCGCTCCATTTGATAATCCATCTGTGAAAAAACACCATTTATGCTGAACATGGGTGCTGGAGCCTATCACAGCTCACTATGGGTGAAAGGCAGCCTACACCCTGAACTGGTCGTTAATCGGTCGCAGGGCCCATATAGAGACGTACAACCATTCATACCCACATTGACACTGTCACTGAGTGTTAACCGATCACACGCTGCCCGCACACCAGTCAGGCGAGTGTACCACTACACCAGGGGTGCCCAACCAGTCAACGATCAAGTCAATGATCCCACGGCGACCACGAGGTGTGTAGGAAAAAAAAAATGACATGACAGGAAGTCAGTGTTGCCAATTTACAGACTTTGACGCTATATTTAGCGAGTATTCAGACCCTCTCGAGCAGCTTTTAATTTAAAAAAAATAATTAGTTTTTTTAATACAAATTACAAAAGAAAGGGGGGTGTTGTGATGTTGACACTGGACTGGTAGATGTCCAAGAACTAGGACAAAAATCACGGTAATTGGACAAACAGGTAAAGTGGCTTTACGTATTGCACACCGGAGATGGGTAGCGATTCAACATACAGTACTGTAATTTGAATTGCTTTTAAAATGCCAACTTTAGATCTTTACTGAAGACTACGGTAACTGGGAGAGGCTCCAGCATGCACGCAACCCTCGTGAGGAAAAGGCAGTTTGGATAATGGATGGAATGGATGGATGCTGTTCAGGATAAGCGGTGTTGAAAATGAGTGCATGGAGCATCAGCTTTTGTCAGTACTGTAGTGATATTTGATTTGATTTTTGATTTGATTTGTTTTGTTTATTGAACATAAAACATATACAGTAATAATTTGACAGAAAATAAGGTAGATAAAAAAGTAAAAAGAAAGAAATCAGTCTTCATTCAACACAGTTATTATGTTCAAGGGAGTAGGATGAAGTAAAAAAACGTATCTAGTCCTACCCCGTTATGCGTTTATATCTACTAAATCATTTTTATATCAATCAGAAAAGAAAAAGTAAGAAGAAGTCTCCATTAAGGCTCATACTTTACCCTTAACCGTGATATTTTCACAACTTTTGGTTTGTATCGGGATTATATACATCCTCACCCTGGCACTCTTGTGTCAATTTTCTCTTGTATTCATAATGGATATTTCAATACCTTTCTCTATTTATCAACTTAGTTCTGATTTATCATTATATTTAATGTTTAGAATTTATCATTTTAACTCTGATTGATGTAGGTTGTTTGTACTATTTTTTTGAATTGGTTTTTGAAATCAGCAAGCGATTGACTCATTTTTAGGTCCGTTTCGAGATTATTCCACATATTAACACCTTTGCTAGATACACTTCTTTGCTTGATGTTTGTTCTTGTTTTGAGTTTTTTGAATAAGTTGGTACCTCTTAATTCATAGTTTCTTTCTCGAATTTCAAAAAACTTCTGAATGTTTTGGCAGAGCAGGTTATTGTGTGCTTTGTACATTAATTGGCCGATTTTAAAGTCAACCAGGCCATAAAATTTCATCGTATTTAATTTGATAAATAGTGGATTTGTGGGTTCCGTATATTTTGATCTATTAATAATTCGAATTGCTTTTTTTTGTAGTTTGAGAATAGGGAGTGTGTTTGTTTTGCAGGCATTTCCCCATAATTCCACACAGTAGGTCATATCTGGTAATAATAATGAAGTGTATAATGTGTACAAAGAGCTCTTATTTAGCACTTCCTTGGTTTTGTAGAGGATCCCTACGGTCTTGGCTATTTTTCTTTTTACGTTATCGATATGTGGTTTCCAACATAGTTTTGAGTCTATTACTAATCCGAGAAACTTGGTTTCATACGCTCTTTCTATTTCAATTGAGTTTACCATAATTTTAGCTTGGTGTTTGATTGGTCTTGTGCCAAAAACAATTGACTTCGATTTTTTCAGGTTAAGTGACAATTTATTTTTGTCGAACCAGTTTTTTAATTTGTTTAATTCGTTTTCTACGGTTGTCAGGAGCTGTTTCAGATTTATTCCAGAACAGTAGAAAGTTGTATCATCAGCAAATAGGACACATTTAAATAGTTTTGAGACCTTGCAGATATCATTTATATATAAGATGAATAGTTTTGGACCAAGCACTGACCCCTGAGGAACTCCTTGAGTGATTTTCAGTTGATTCGTTTTTTTATTGTTGAGTTGCACGTACTGATATCTGTTTTCTCAATAACTTTTTATCCATTTATAAGCTACACCTCTAATGCCATATCTTTCTAGTTTTTTCAATAATATACTGTGATCTATTGTGTCAAAAGCTTTTTTTAGATCTAGGAAAACCCCAACAGTAAATTCTTTGTTGTCTATATTAGTGGCTATTGCTTCCACAAACTCCATAACTGCCATTGAGGTGGTCCGTTTTTCCCTGAAGCCATATTGATTCTCACTTAACAGCGCATGCTTTCGTATAAAACTATCAAGTCTGCGAAAAAATCGTTTTTCTAATATTTTTGAAAATTGTGGTAGTAGTGATATTGGTCTATAACAGGTGTCACCAACATTTTTGAGGGTGAGAGCAACTTCATGTGTACCGATTGTGTGAAGGGCTACCAAATTGATACACGTCTGAAATAACATATTTGTCCAAAATACCTTCAATAATATGAGGATGTGTTATTTTTAATACTTGATGATTTAAATTGTCAGACTTTGATCGTGTTTCGAAATGTCTCACAGTACTGCCAATGTTTGCATTTTTAAATCATAATTTCTACTAGCAAATCACAATGTCCAGGCACTGGCGGGCTACTCAAGTGGTCTTCACGGGCTACCTGGTGCCCGCGGGCACCATGTTGGTGACCACTGGTCTATAATTTGTAAACAGATGTTTTTCTCCACTTTTATAGATTGGAATAACTTTAGCAATTTTCATTTTTGATGGAAAGATACCAGCTTTGAATGACAGGTTGCATATGTGCGTGAAAGGTCGCACTACATATTCTATAATCTGCTTGATTATTGTCATATCAATATTAAAGCAATCAGTTGACTTTTTATTTTTAAAAGTTTTTATAATATTTGATACTTCTTGTTTTACAGCAGTAAGGAACATCGTGGAGGAGTTTTTTTCTATGTATCTATCTATTTCAAACACGTTTGTTGGATCAGGAATTTGTTTTGCTAGGTTACTGCCGATGTTGACAAAATACTCATTAAATTCAGTTGCTATTTCTGCAGTTTTTTCCAAAATAGTATTTTTGCCTTTGATAAAATACTCTGGATAATCCATTTTTTAGGACTATTTCTGATTACTTGGTTAAGTATTTTCCATATTTCTTGTGTGTTACCTTTATTCTGCTCTAATAGTGCATGATAATGATCTCTTTTACTGGTTCTTATAATATTTACTAGTTTATTTTTATAGGTCTTATATTTTTTTTCTGCTTCTTCAGTTCTGAATTTTAAAAACAATTTATATACATTGTTTTTCTTTTTACATGCGTTTTCTATGCCTTTCGTTATCCATGGCTTACTTGGGTCTTTATACTTTTTGGAGACTTTAGTTAATGGAAAATGTTTATCATATAAGGAGATTATGGTAGACTGAAATACTTCAAACGCTGTATTTGGGTCTTCGTTTGAGTAGACCTCGGTCCAGTTTTGTTTTTCTAGGTCTTGCTTAAAGGCATCGATGGAACGTTGGGGTCTTATTTCTGTTATACAAGTTGTTGATTTAGCTTTTCTGTCGAAAAAAATTATGAAAAACTGCAAAAACAGGTAGGTGGTCACTTATGTCATTAATGAGAAGTCCACTTTCCATTTTATGATCAATCTTATTTATAAATATGTTATCTATTAATGTGGCCGTGTCAACTGTTATTCTGCTAGGTTTCAGGATTACTGAGAAAAAGCTGTTGCTGTACATAGTATTTATGAAGTCAGTTGTTTTTTTGTGTCTATTTGGGTTTAATAAGTCAATGTTAAAGTCACCACATATTATTCGTGTTTTCTTATCGTTGTAGTAACTGCGCATATCTGTTAGTTTTATATTGAATGTGTCAATACATGTTCCTGGTGTCCTATAGATGCAACTTATGATGATATTTGATGCCTTTTTATTGTGTATTTCAATGGTTAGACATTCCATTAGGTTTTCTATTGTGTTTGTCAATCTCTCGATTTTACTGCATTTAAGTGCTTTGTCTACATATATTGCAACCCCCCCCTCCTTTTTTGTTTTCTCTATTAGTTGCAAACATTTCATAACCTTCTATTTCCATTTCAGTTGTTTTATCTTCATCAAGCCAAGTTTCTGATATGGCAATTATTTTAAATGTATTGAATTTAGTCAGGTATTCTTTAATTTTTGTGAAGTTTTTATAGAGACTTCAACTGTTTAAGTGTATTACCGAAAGTGCATTTTCCAATTTTATATTAGTGTTGAATTGTTCATCCAGGGCGGCCCGGTAGTCCAGTGGTTAGCACGTGGGCTTCACAGTGCAGAGGTACCGGGTTCGATTCCGGCTCCGGCCTCCCTGTGTGGAGTTTGCATGTTCTCCCCGGGCCTGTGTGGGTTTTCTCCGGGTGCTCCGGTTTCCTCCCACATTCCAAAAATATGCATGGCAGGCTGATTGAACACTCTAAAATTGTCCCTAGGTGTGAGTGTGAGTGCGAATGGTTGTTCGTCTCTGTGTGCCCTGCGATTGGTTGGCAACCGATTCAGGGTGTCCCCCGCCTACTGCCCGGAGACAGCTGGGATAGGCTCCAGCACCCCCGCGACCCTAGTGAGGATCAAGCGGTTCGGAAGATGAATGAATGAATGAATGTTCATCCAGGTAATAGTCAGAGTTTGTTACCCTTTGTTTGTTGTTGAAGAAGTTATTGTCTGGGTCCAAATTGTTCTCGGGATCGAATGGCTTATAGTCAATATCTTCAAAGGGTTGGACGTTCATGTTTTTGGGATGTGAATTTCCCGCTCCCACACGGCCGTCGATGGGTCCCGCACGGCCGTCGTTGGTTCCCTCGCTGTCGTCGCTCGCTCTCTCGCCGTCATCACTGGGTCCCTCGTGGTCACTGGCTCCCTTGCGGTCGTCGCCGACTCCCTCACGCTCGCCGGCTAGCTGCCTCCCGGCTCTCTCACGCGCGCTGGCTGGTTGTCTCCCGGCTGCCTCCTCTTTGTGTATACTTTGTGATGGAGCTGCCGTTTAGGCTGACTGTTCAAGAAATGAATTTTGTTTTCTACAAACCGCCTGAATTACAATGCTTTCATGCCAGATGTTTGTCGTAAAATCACAACAAAGAATGCACTATGGCAAGCAAGGCAAGGAAAAAAAACTCCAACAGAACTCACTTTAGGGCATTCCCACTAGTCCACATGAACAGTGCCTTCCACGAAATTTTCCCCCAGCATCTGAAATTTGCTGCCCTCTGAAATTGACTGTGGAAGTGCTGCATGCATACAGTCTTCAAAAAGACAAGTGTAATAATAATACATTTTATTTATAAGCGCCTTCCAAGACACCCAAGGACACTTTACAATAACAAAAAACACAAAACAATACAAGTGTAGAGTCAGTGTAGCGTTTGAAATGACCATAACTACAATAATTCAACAACGCTAAGTGAGGTTTTTTTTTTGTGTTTTATAATTCATTTCGGCATAGTTTCCTTTGTGGAGTTTGATTGTTCTCCCTGTGTCTGTTTGGGTTTTCTCCAGCTACTATAGTTTGCTCCCACATTCCAAAAGAATTCACGATATGTTAATTGAACATTTCAGATCATCCCAAAGTGTTACTGTGAGCGTGGACGGTCTGTGTGTGCCCTGCGATTGGCTGTTCAGGATGTACCCCGTCTACTGCCCGTTAACAGGTGGGATTGGCTCCCTCACACTTGCAGTCTTCGTGAAGATAAGCGGTTCGGATAATGTATGGATGGACGTTTCCCCTTAGTTCTTTAATGACTGTTGATAAGCAATGGTAATTTTACGGTATATGGAGTTTGCATATTTTTCAAGCAGGGGCGAACCGGATTGTGGTGTCAGATTGTGTGAGTCTATTTGCATAATTACATTTATTTTGTGCCATTTACCCAGTAGCCAAGCAACTCATAAGCCACAGCTGCACAAATTAGATCCAAAACAGGTCATCAGAACATTTTTTTGCCTTTGAAAGAATAATACAGCATATCCTGGTTTTGCTTGACAGTGGAAATTCAACAGGTTATAAAAAAGTCTGATCAATGTCCACATATGTTATGTGCCTTATGTGCTTATATTTGTGTATGATGTGACAGTGTGTTTTCTTTCCATGTTCAGTGAGTCATGAGGTTTGTGCGAAATGTGTTACATAACGATAATGTCTTCGTTCCTATAAGAGGGCATAAAGTGTATAAAAAGCCAATCTATGTGGTGTGTGTATGTGTGTGTAGGACCTGGGCATGGAATCGACATCTCTGGACGATGTATTATACCGCTACGCCAGCTTTAGAAACCTTGTCGACCCCATCACACATGACCTGATCATCAGCCTGGCACGATATGTACACTGCCCAAAGACGGTAAATCACACGCACACACACACGCGTACCAGTGTACTTCCCAAATATTGCAAATTGCAGTAAAATCTCTTTTGCACACCCACATGGGCCAAAGTGATTCATTGCTAACAGCGGATCTCTTGATTTATTTCGTCTGACTTTATTAGATTTGAGAATTGCTCTAAGTGGTTGTGTAGAAGTGTGTGCGTTCTTTTTTTTGTGTGTTTATTGATTCATCTAGTTTGAGATGTCATTGAGTCAGAGTCAACGAAAGTGTGACAGCTACCCTACTAGATGAAAAATGCAGGCAGTGACATGGAGCGGTGAAGATAAAAAGGCATTTCATGCTGACTGGCTCATGTGTTCTGAGACAAATGCCCCGAAGCTGACATGATGTGTTCAGCACGAGTGCATTTGGTCATCATGACCTAAGAACAGCAAATCACTAAGGGCCTCATGTACTGTACAAAAACATATGTGGCTTTCATACTAAAGTACGACCAAATATCTCAAACATGACATGCACAAATGCAGTGAAAAGTATTCGATATTAGCAAACTCGCTTGTGATGGATGGTGGCAGAGCTGGATATTGAAGGGAGCGGGGATCATTGGATCTTTTGAGATGAATTGATATCAGTTTTATCCAGAATGTAAGTGGCCAAGTAAATGATAGCCTACGGAGGAAAAGAGGCATAAAGACACAGGAGATGTGTCTGGTTCTGGATCGACCCGAATAATATTTTTGGATTCCGGAAATACAGGCTCAGACAAAAAAGCGCACAAAGTAAAAACCGAAATCGCTGGTCACAAGGAGCCAGACGAAACAATGCACTCACAAAAAAAAAAAAAAAAACGCTTGCAAAAGGCAAGGTACAATGGAAATGCAGAGAAAAAACAAACAAAATGTCAAGAAGCTAATAGCGTGAAGTCACAGATCAAGAGCAATAATTCGTTCATTCATTCATTTTCCGATCAGCTTATCCTCACAAGAGACGTGGGCTGAGCTGGAGCCTATCCCAGCTGTCTTCGGTCAGTAGGCGGGGGACACGCTGAACCGGTTGCCAGACAATCGCAGGGCACACAGAGACGAACAACCATCTGCGCTCACACTCACACTTTGGGAGACAGGGAGGCTGGATTTGGAATTGAACCCGGTACCTCTACACTGTGAGGTTGACGCGCTAACCGCTGGACCACCGGGCTGCCTCAAGAGCAATAAGAAAACGAACAAAAAAACTTACAAACTAGAATCTATGACTAATGAGAGCGACTACGGAGGGTATCAAGAGGTCTGGAAAACAACAGTTGAAGCACAACAGCGAGCAAGGTCAATAATCCGACAAGAGACGAGGCTGCTTGGCAGTCTATAAATACTTGGCAAGACTTGATGGGGAAACGCCTGCAGGAGGGAAACACCCTTCACTCCAGCTGGACCTGAAACACAACCAAAACAGACAGAACATGACAAGATGTGGGAGAAAATTAAATAAAAGTCCAAGTGAAATGTAGAAAAGCACAAGGCCCAGTCAGATACGGCTACTGCTGCTTTTAACAACCCAGGATCTTTCTCAGTTATTCTGTTACAATCCACTTAATGCAGCTTTAATAACTCAAGGGCGTTTACATTGAACGGTTGGTAGAAATAATGTCTCAACCAGTTGGACACACAATACAAGAACGTGTTGAAAGGTTGAGAATTGAAACATCAAACGACACTACAAAGCTGATGTTGAACAAACACACGCAGAGTTCTTGATTTTTGGACCAATGAAGTGAAAATGGAACATTTCTGTCAGCACGCCTGACAATCTGTCGTGACACTCAAAATGAAGTTCTGTCATCCCGCATTCTTTTCTCTTCATCGTCTTTGCACTCTTCTGACTTGTGTAAATTGCCTCTGCTTCGATGTCTCACTGGTATGAGCCGTAGTCATCGGTGTATGAAGTATTGCCGTCATGCACGGTTCACCAAAGATAGACCGTGGGGGATCAGGCTTTTCAGGCTCTGTGTGCCACTGACGCATAAATCGTTCTCCCACACTGACCCTCAAAAGTATTGGAACAGTGGATCCAATTCGGTTACTTTTATGGTCGACTGAAAACATTTGGGAACATTACGGATTTTATTCCGCTTTCATTTCTAGGGACTCGCGTGTGACCAACTTGTAAACCAGAAAGCTGTCCATAGGTGAACAATTAGCAATTGAGAAGCTGGCAAAACTCACTCACTGCCATTGCACAAACACCTGTTTAGCCACTAAGCCCTTTTGAATTTGCTGAAAATGCGAACCACAGGGGTACTAAAATATGTCAAACAGTTACACTAAGGTATTTGAGCATACATGCAAAATCATCGTTGGATTCATGACATGTGTGCACCAGCCCATTTCCTTTGCACCATTCTGCGTATGTTGACGAATCAGAATTCATTCTAAATGACAGCCAGTGCCATAAGCCCCTCTTCTATCACTCAATAAAAGGGGCATCGGCAAATGCACAGTGGTTTCAAGTTGCGGCAGATGGCCCCAAAACGTTCTCGGAAACTCAGAACACAGAATAATAATGTCACTGATTTTTAAAGTATTTGGTGGTGTTGTAACAGTGAATATTGAAAAGGTTTGGTGTAGTCAGTGGGACACGGGCTTGATGCAAGTCAATGCAAGCACAGGATTTGCAGCAAAATATTACGTCTTAAACGATTCTAAATGATCTGTTCCAATACCTCATCGCACCGAAAAATTCACGATTCATTCCGAATAATTCTGTCTTTGAAATTGTGTTAAGTCACCATTTTAAGTTAATTAAATGGCAGCCTTAATCGTAAATAATATATTTCGTCTCGCAAAGCATGAAACCAGTGGGCTGGAGTGAAACATCATTCAACGCTCTGTGAAGCATTGAAATCCCCAAACTTTGCTTCATATCAGACACACACACACACACACACACACACACACACACACACACACGCGCGCTTGGTTGACAGATGCATTTGCCAATTAGTTGCTCCAATGGTGCATAAATCAGGCTTTTCTTACCCTCATCTCTCTGCAGTAATGTCTTGCCCATAATGCCTCTCTTTGTTGGTCCTGCGTGAATTAGACGACTCACTGACAAGACTTTGACTGATAGCATCACTCTGTTTTATGAACAGTGATGAATTCCTCCAACTCTGTTGTTCAAGGCCAGAAGTCATTTAAGACAATTTTGAACCTTAAGTGTCTTTTTTTTTTAATCCAATTTTTTTGCTCTAATGTTGCCAAATTTAATGGCACCCTCTAGGCTCATGTCACATTTCTGCTAACAAACTTTGATCTGGCAAGGTCTGAAGAAAGACCGGGTGAAAAGTGGATCCCAAAAAGGAAGACTCGGATTCATGATGTTGAAAAAAATATCTTTATTTATAGAAAAGCGAGAAACCGAGAAAGTATGAACAGAAACCATGGGTGGTAAAAAAAAGCCAGATAAGGCAAATGACAACAAAAAGCCGCTTGCAACCGCCATGGAACAATTGAAAACCCGAAGTCCACAAAACGAAATGACACGAGTCCAAACACACGAACATTAAATAAGTCACAAATAACTTGACAAAGAAAATACTTACAAAACCGAAATCTATCGAGGCGAAAGCGCATATGAGCGAGAGCATGAGGTAAAAAAAATGGCACTTGGGCATGAACAGTGAATATGGTCAATAATCCGCCAAACACGAGCCATCTTGGAAGTCCCTAAATACAAGGAAGCTTGATTGCATGACGAGACAGGCACACCGCTGAAGGGTCACACCCAAAACTTCTGCTGGTGCTGAAACAAAAACAATGCAGAGCAGAACATGACATGATCAGCACTTGTTAAACTTCTTTAAAAAAAACAACAACAACAACAACAACAACAAACAAATATCTTGTGACCTTAACCTTGATGACTACCACATTTGGTCCACTTTGTTGTTCTTGTCACGATCGCTAGCAGTGTACTGTAGTTTACAACTTTTCACAGATTTCCATGACTCTGCTCGTAAGACTTTCTTTCACCTGTTCTTCATGGCTTCATTCCGTTGTTTGTGCCTCTCTGCGTCCAATAGGAGGGTGACTCTCTGGGGGCCATGGAGAAGGTTTGTCGTCAGCTGACCTACCACCTCAGCCCTCACTCTCAGTGGAGGAGACAAGGGCTGCTCAAGCGGAAACCCCAAGCATGGTGAACTTCAAGTGGTATTATTTTCATGACAAAATCCTTTTGTCATCTTCTTTTGTTTTGAACACTGTCCTTTATTTTTCATACTCAATTGATTGCCAACAATTGTCACCTAACTTTAATGTACCGTAATCCAATGGTACCTCTACTTACGAACGATACTTCATACAGAATTTTGAAGTTACAAAACGCCTCAATAGAAAAATATTGCCTCTTGTTCCACAAGAAATTTCAAATTATGAAAGTTAAAATTACAGTATGGGCTGCTACTCGTAGCTCCGAGTTTCTTGACATAACATACTTATAGCTGCTCTGCCATTGGCTATTATCTAGCAACTTCCTGGCATTCCATTGGCGAAGCGGGATCTCTACGGTATGAGTCTATGTGTGTAGATAGATAGATATACGTCGTCGTCATTCGCCCCTGGGTCCATGAGGTGTTCCGATAGATTCACGTAAATGTGAATCACCCAGAAAAAGTCGCTCACTATGCTAATGTTTGCCTTGGACATTTTCAAAGGATTGTGAAAAGCCGACATAAGCAAACGTGCTTGGATCAGTTCTGTACGAAAAGCCAGGCAAAAAACACTTCTGAGAGAGAACATGAACTAAAGAGGGCAAAAAACGATGAGGATGCGGTTAAAAGTTAAACAACCATCATTTTTATTCATTACTCTATTCTTTGTTTTTTTTTACATTATGGCCAACTCTCATTTATTGTGCAACAATCTACTTGTGACATGTATTTGTTACAAAATGTGATGCGTTTGTATGCGTTAGAAAACATTGATGTCTGAATTGGGGGGTTCTTGGAATGCATTAGGCCACTTCAATGGAAAATGAGTCTCTACTTAAATTTTTCATTAAGAAATTTCTTCCATAACCAATTAGTTTTAGAAGTAGAGGTGCCACTGTAGTTTACTCCCCCAGGAATTGGTCAAATAAAATGTATTATTATTATTATTATTATTATTATTAAATGTGTATCTTTGTAGAGGCCACAACTTTTCACCATGCGTCTTACAACTTAAAGCAGTCCTCGAAACTTCAAAGCACTTCACATCCAACATGGCCAAATTAGCTCAAATTAAAAGGCAGATTCCGAAGTACTGCTTTAACTGATCTTTCAGGGAATTATCCTTCTTTTTTTAGAGTAAGGGCCTTACTAACTCTAAATGATGCATAACAATTTGAACAAGCCGCTTTTCAGCCATGACATTTTGGGGCAAGTTTTAAAACAAATGGAAATGTACATGCATGTGGCTTTGAAAGAGCTCGGGGTAAAATCTCCTATGACATGCAAGACACAAATCAACATCAGAGAATGTTGATTTGTGTCCCACCACCAGGCTCCTATCGTCATAATGGTTATGTTTTTAGACAAGTACATGGCTGCGTGTCAGTTGCGATGCTCCGTTTTAGGCTGTGCATGCGATTGGCTCCAATCCACCTACAAGAAATTGTGCTCTAGAAAATGGATGCATATTCAGATGAGATCTTACTTTTCTTATCCAGTGTAACACAAAAAATGAATTGGAATACTACACCAAAACCTGTGACCAGCAACTATTTTTAACGTGCAAACATGCAGTCTTCCTGAAAAATGCATCCTGGTATGAGCAGATAGCAGTGGTGACAGTAATCACAATATCCGATTTTTTTAAAAAAGGGTGCAAAGATTATGTGAAATTATTCTGCACTGATGAGCAGCCTTTAAGTAATTCCACGTCGCAGGTGTAAGCGAGAGGCGAGACTGGGCTCATTTAACTCTCACGGCATCATGAGACGGTGTCTTTTTTATGGGAGACACAAATATAAATGTCGTCCTTGCACACTGTGGAACATGTATGAACATAATAATGACTTACATCCCACCACAGCATCCTGACGGGCAAGTGTGTGCGTTTTCTATTGTAAACACTTTGTGGTGAAAAGCGTCGGCATTCCCGTTTCGCACGGTTTGCACATGTTGTTATGGCAACACTTTGTAAATGAGAAAATGCGTTTGAAAGCAGTGTGTTGAAATGAATAAGGTCTTCAAATATAACGCCGATGAACTTGAGTATTTGTAGGCTAGCGATGTTAATCACTTTGAAAATGGACATTTTTTAAGGAGAGCTGCAGTTTGCGTAGAGTCACCTCAGTAATTTATATTTCTTGACTGATGAGTGACTGTAAAGGCCTCTGATGTAAAATTGTAACGCAACACCTCATTAGATTAGATTAGATCACAAATTCCCCCATTGTGGGACTAATGAGGGTGAGCAAATCCAATCTAGATGAAGTTGTAATTTGCCACGGGGTAGAGCTGCGCTGTTGTTTATTTGCTTGGTTGACAAAAACAAATTCTATCTGGTGGATCTGTTTACTACAGCTCTCAAGCTCCTAAATAGAGTTGTTCACGTGTTGAAAGGTGCCGAAAGGTTTCATCTTGGTCTGAGCACTTGAATTTCTTGCACAAAAGACTCAACGGAGTTCAGGCATGATGCTATGCGTCAACAAGCCTGGGGAGCAGCTCTACCAGTTTGTCCTCGTTATGTGACCCGATCTTGTCAGTCTCATATGAGCATTATTGCCATTTCGGGGGGAGCTGCTTCACAACAGTCCTCTCAGTAGTGTGCAGCTGGAAGGTACAAAGGTGCGATGAAGGATCTTAAGCGGCCTCTGTGCGCAGGGGCATGCAGGGGTAGCTACGTTTGCTTAAAGGGGTAGTCAAGTTAAACATGTTCTTGAGCAGTGGTGCCCATTAGGTAGATCCTGACCGGTAGATCTAAGACAGGTCCCAAGTAGATCCGAGCAGAACAACAAAAAAAAAAAAACAACAATTTGTGTGTTTTTGTACATGTTAGTAATATATATTTTTGTGTTAATGTACGCTGCACCCTAATCATCCTATCAGTCTCATTTTCACCCAAAAAAAAAAAAAAAATGAAATAAAGCAGGTAAATCTTGAATTTACGGTGGCGCGTGAGTTCGTCACTGGAAGTTGTTTGCGCTCTTCAGTCTGCAATTGCAGCTTGTAATCAGAGCTGTTGCGCTCTATCTTTTATCGTCATTATTCTCATTCAGAGTTTGCTTCGTGTACAATTCACTGAGGGCACGGGCAAAGAATAGGAATCTCGGAGGGCCCAGTGAAGCACTTTAAAACTGTACGTGTGAGCTACGATAGTTAACAGGCTGCAAAAGTGCATCGCATGCCTCAGTTTCTCAGGTCTCTCCATCTGGATCTGTTGTGGGTAAGGTGTTGACTTTGTTGCAGGGTCACATTGCAGGCCCCAAGGTCCAGGGCTATTGTGTCCTTCCAGCCAGCTTGCTGGGGGTTGAAGGCCAAGAGTGTGCGGGTTGGGTGTTCCTGGGGCAGGCGGATGACATGGCCATACCATCGCACTCGCCGCATTGCTGCAAGACGGGAGGACGGAGGTGACTGAGGCATTGTAGACTGAGCTTTGTTGCCCGGAATATGTGCCGGTGGCGCCGCAAGGACTGCATGACAGAGGCTGCAAGGGCGCGGCGAGGGTCGACCTCTGTTTTGAGGTTTCCATTGTTAGTCATTGTCGAGCCAAGATATTTAAAGGTGGAGACAAAGTGGACGGGGTGAAGGGAAACCAGGGAAACCAAACCAAAGCGTACAAGAAGGCTAAGCGTAGCAGCGAGTATGGCAGGGAAGCTGGCTGACGAACTGGCAATGTGTGCCTCTTCAGACTGGCCTTTACGCTGCAAGGGGTGAGTGTGGCAGACGAGCTGTAGACTGGCAGGTGTGTAGGTGAGGCGCCGAGCCCACACTGAATTAAGGGAAAGGGAACAAAACACAACAGAGGGAGGAGCCACACAGTGGACTACTGAGGACAGACAATGTATCAATCAGTTTCATGTGACATATGCAGACTTTACCGTACTGGCCCGAATACAAGACGGTGTTTTTTGCATTGAAATAAGACGTCTTATATTCGGGGTCTAGACATTATACCCATTCACGACGCTAGATGGCGCCAGATTTCATTGAAGCGAATGCTGAATTTGACTCCCCAGGCTAAAGCGAACCCCTGTCACAAAGAATAAAAATAAAAATATCGGTAGAACGAAGAAGAAAAATAATAAATGAAAATGAAAATAATAGAAGAGATAATAGAAAATGGAGAAACGTAGTGACAATCTGGAGAAAAGTGGGTCGAAGATCGGCCAGGTTCACCGGCAGCTGAGAAGAAGTTGATGTAATTTACATTTCAAAAACCAGAAGCCATTCATTTATGAATGTGATAGCACTTTAGTTTACATATTTAAACGTTCAGATATTAAGATTTGAATGAGGCAAAATAACATGCTTTTTCTCTCATTATATTGTCTTAATCATTTGTTTCAGATGTACTGTAATTATGTTCTGTATACAAATGCATTTGGTGTTCAAAAAGTATTTTTTTTTTCAAACTTGAGTCTTGAAAAGGAGGGGGTTGTCTTATAATCAGGGCCGTCTTATAATCAGGGCCAAGTAAGTCTGGCTGTACGCGCATCTTGGAGGCAGAGAACACGTGCTTGTGAGTCGTCATAGTCTCGTGCCGTGGGTTGTCAGAATGGAAAGAGCATACATAGAGATCTAGTCTTTTATAGAATTCCTGCTGGTAAACACCCCTTTCAGAAAACCCGGCAAAAGTTATGGTTACAAGCTTGACGACGTGAGAATTGCACTGAGGAGGCAATTAAGAATGCTCGTCTTTGCAAACAACAGTGACGTCATTAAGATGCACGTGCATCCTGGAGGTAATGTTTGCAAACATTGAAACTCATCTATCCTAACATTGTTAGCACATATCGTAGAGTGCTCACTTTTTATGTAAGAATTCGTGGGATTTATTTTCTAATTGCCCGTACTGTTTTTTTGTCATGTTTGACACTCCAAGGTTTATATTCATCGCATGTCATGAAGAATATAGGTGTTGGACTAGTGTTGTGTTGAGAATAGAGTTTTCATGTTTGGTTATTGATGGCGTTTATTGCCATATGGTACAAAGACCTGTTGTCATGACCTTTTTTTTTCTGTCTGCCACTGTGATTGTCTGTTGGCATGTACTGTTGGACACTTGCAGACTGGCTGGCCCCTGCTGTCTTACTCACAAAGTGTATTGATTGCCTCCCACCAACTGTAAGTGCAGAATGACTCAGGATGTTTGCAACACTCTTCACCCGCAGTGGACTAAATATAATTCAACAAAAAGAATGTCTCGTATTTAACAATGCCCCAGAAGGTGTGGCAATGTATTTGGCAGTTGAATTTTTGCTATTTAGTGGTAGCATACAGTCAATATGGGCAGCAATATTGGTAATAAAAGAATAGAGTGTAGTTAAATCTATCTTCATTTAATCTTTAAACAAACCACAAACCACACCCCACCCAACTAACACAACTTTGTTAGTCACTGTGTCAGTTACATGTATGCTTAGAAAAACAATTGTCTGTCTGATAGAAATTCAAATGTAACATTTCATGTCCACATTCATGATGCAAAGGTCACAGCAGTATGCTGACACTGTTGTCACCTTCCTGGGACTGGCAGGAATACATTTACTGGAGTTAAATGACACTGAAAGGATTCTTCAACGGCATCCAAGGTGCAACACCTTCTTTTCATCTCTCTGTGACTCATATTTATTCCTTCGGGAAAGCTGACCTCCCTGTCGTGATATCAACCATGTTACCCACCTGTGCCTCCTGCTGCTTACCCAAGTAACAATCTTTTATTTTGTGTTTTTATTTTGTTTTGTTTTGTTTTTACAGTTCCATTCTAGAAAAATTAATTATGGTTCTTGTAATCCTTCTGGAGACTGCATAAATCTCTTTCATTTCTTGTTGTTAATAAACACTGTGACTGGCGGCTTTAGTGCAAGTTTACTGATAACACACTCTAGCTCACTCATTTGTGCAGGACACTGTAAGCTACATCATTCTGTATGACCCAGTTGAGAATAATTAAGAATCTGATCATTTTTGCGGTGAAACTGCTTTAGCAGTGGGTGCCATTGGTTACGAAGGCGCAGTGTTTTTATTAGCACACTTAGACCATAACCACAGTTGTGTGGCATCAATTTATGGCTTGTTTGTCGAAAGGTCAGGAGCCACATCAGTTTTTGCGCATCCGTGTAATGGAATTGGCTATTCTGTATTGTCATATGGGAATGTTTTTTTTCAGTATAATTTCGACACTGCACAGGGTAGCTGTCAGCAACTGTACATCCTTCTCAGGAGAGAGCATATTTGATTTTATATTTTTGATTATTCTCTTACTATTGCAAAGTGTATTTCCTGTCCTCCACACAATTCAAATAAGCTCATGCAATAAAAGCATGTATGTATGTATATTATACATCAATCAGGGTTTTCCCCTGTGCTTTACATGCGGGTTTTCCCCAGTGCTTTATATGCCTGGTGGGTCGCTTCACATTCGCCACCTTGTCAGTGATGAAAAGGAAGTGCCGATGTAAATATTTCAGACACACTCAGACACAAAATTGCTTTTGGGGATCCTGGCTATCACACATGTACATTGCATACAGTATTCTCGCAATCCTGTGGCAAGTGATGCACAGGAATCATTGCAATATAATCACAACGTCACTTGTAAATCCAATCATGCATTATTTACATCTGCCGGTGGCAGAACGCTAGTAAGCGTTATCTGTTGTGATCCAAAAATGGATGAAAACATGAATATTATAATAATAATAATAATGCATTTTATTTATATTGTTGGGTCCTGCACCAAAAATCAGCTATATTGACCCGAGTCGTACAAAATAAGATTGCATTCCTGCCGCTAGCATTGGTGAGCTGAGCCGCAAATCATCATATGATGGCAGTTGACGGGCGTTTGCTATTCAAATAAGTTAAAAGCTTGCCTATCATTGACATGACAGATAGACAGTGGTCGTATATGGCATTATGTATGTATTGTGTGTGGTATTGGGCAGGGAATCACTGTCTGGGCCTCTGTCATGTTAGGACCATGTTGTAAATCTCAACAATCTGTCTTGTTTTCATTCATTCATTCATCTTCCAATGTATCATCTTCCAAACCGCTTTAGCCTCACTAGGGTTGCGGGGGGTGCTGGAGTCTATCCCAGCTGGCTCCGGGCAGTAGGCGGGGGACACCCTGAATTGGTTGCCAGCCAATCACAGGGCACACGGAGACGAACAACCATCCACGCTCACACTCACACCTTAGGGACAATTTAGAGTGTTCAATCAGCCTGCCACGCATGTCTTTTTTGGAATGTGGGAGGAAACCGGAGCACCTGGGGAAAACCCACGCAGGCCCGGGGAGAACATGCAAACTCCACACAGGGAGGCCGGAGCTGGAATCGAACCCGGTACCTCTGCACTGTGAAGCCGACATGCTAACCACTGGACTACCGGGCCGCCCAGTCTTGTTTTCCTTTCTTTTATATCTTTTTTTTGTAAACGAAGTTATTTCCAACTCAGAGAACTGCCACGACGTGATGACAAATTTCTTCCGGAGGGGGTGGGAGGGTGCTGAAGCCTATCCCAGCTGTCTTCAGGCAGTAGGCAGGGGACACTATCAACTGGTTGCCAGCCAATCGCCGCAGACTGAGACAACCCAGTTAAATTAAATGGTGACAAACTTGTGTCACCAAAACTGGTTAAATAGGCTCCATCACGCCCTTGTGACTGTAAGTGGATTAGAAAATGGATGGATGGATGTTAAATTCAGTATTTGCACTTGTGTCTGATAGATGCATGAGATAATTATGAAAATATGGGACAAACATCGTCTTTTATTGGTTCAATACGGGGCACAACATTTAATTCCCAAAGGATGATTCCGTATTTTACTTTACGGGTGGCAACCTTAGGCGGCGGCTTCACTTCTCGTGACATCTAGTAAGCGGCATTGGCCCGCATAGATTCTGAATGTGAATCAGATTCCTTGTCCAAGTATGTAAAACACACAAGGAATTTACTTTCCCAAATACAACCCATCCAGAGGAAAATAAATAAAATAATGAGCAGAGGGAGACAGAATGAGAAGCCTGTCAATTCGCTGTTTAGCGGCCCAAAGAGGTGAAAGGAAAACATTAAGCAAGAGGAAGGGTGACAGACTCCAACCCTTCTCCTTGAATGGGAACATAGTTTGAGCCTGAGAAAAAAACCTCAGACCATCTCGTGAACGGGTAGGATGGAAGGAGAAGAGGGGGCGCAATGCACCCACTCTGACGAGAAACTCAGACCATTCAAGCGCTCTGTCAGTCAAGTTACGTCACGAGCGCAGAGCGAATAGAAACCTAACGAAGGCGGTGACATCAGAAAGGTGATTTGAGGGTTGTTATCGTGTGGGGTGTATGTGTGTCGAGCATCCGCAGCTTCATCATTAAACTTATCGTCTCCGGGGAGAGTCTCGGGCTCCAAGAAATGTAATCTACAAAAATAAAATCCCTACAGCGCCTGTGCTGATTAGGGTCAAGCTTAAACTAGAACCTAGGATGATTTGCATGAATAATATATATGGTTTAAAATATGGTTTTGCAAGCCATTGCAAAGTAAAGTGTTCGGCACTGACCGCTTCATTGAGCAAAACAGTATATCGCCCCTTTGTGCCCGGCTCACTTAATTCTTTGCCAGATCTATTTGTTCCAGTGGGTTTATTTATAGGCCAAACCATGCACTCGGAGACTACAGCTTTAAGTGCTATTCAAAAGCAATTTTTCATCTGCAAACTTCAGTGTCTTAAGCTCTAAATCCCCTTAGTGTCAAACTGTCTGCATTCCCCTCAGCTGCCATATTTTTGATTTACAAGTGTACTGTTTCCGTGAGCAACTGAGGATCAAAGCTTGCCCTAAGTACGGTTTATCTCATCAGAAGCTGTCCATGGTTTGTGTGTACTGACCGGCGATTGTTTTGCACCTGTTGGACACATAATTTGGGACACTCCTACACTCAGCTGAAGTAAAGTCCAAAGATAATAGTGGTTAGTTTTGAATAACGATGCCAGAGAGATTTTACTTCAACATCTTGCATGATTATGTTTTTAGTTGGCAGTGGTGTATGACACCGAGTAATATTTTGTTTATCTTGTTTAACTGATCAAACATTAATGTGGAAGTCGTAGCATATGGAATTGCAGTCATGTAATTCTTTGAGATCCACAAAGTGTCAATTTTGACTTCTGTTCAGGATTACATCATGAGAGAAGAATGTAATTCGTCACTGTGATGTCATATCATTTGTCTGTTTGTAGTTTGAAGGCGGTGCTGTCCACACCTCCATCCAGCGGGGCGCTGGATCTGTCCGGTATCCCTCTGGTAGCTCGCGACATGGAACGTCTGTGTGCACACCTCCAGCACCACGCTTCCACAGTAGTAAGCTTGGAGCTGGGCTTCACTGAGTTGACCGATGAAGCCTTCCTCCTGCTCCTGCCCACCCTGGCTGCCCTACCTCACCTGGAGACGCTGGCAATGAACGGAAACCGCCTGACCAGGACTATTCTGAAGGAGCTGACAGATGCCTTAAAGGTTTCTTCCGTGTTATCATTTTGTCTCTTAAAAGAGTATTAACATGAAATTCCTGTGAGTGTTTGTACCAGAATTACATTAACAATCTTGTCTTGGAAGATGATGCTAAAACTGGTCGCCAGCCAATGGCAGGGCACACATAGACGAACAACCATCTGCACTTTCACCTAGGGACACATTAGTGTTCCATGAACCTGTCACGCATGTTTTTGAAATGTGGGTTAGAATCCGAAAGTACCTGGAGAAAACCCACGCAGGCACGGGGGGAACATGCAAACTCCACACGCAGCTGGAATTGAACCCTGCACCTCCACACTGTGAGGTCGACGTGCTAACCAGTCCACCACCGGCCTCTCTCAAAATACAGCATATATGGGCAGCCCGATGGTGGACTGGTTAGCACGTCGGCCTCACAGTGCAGACAGAGAGAGAGGGAGAAAGAGAGAGACAGAGACAGAGAGAGATTAAACCCTAACTTCTTTACAGCTTTGGTGTCTAACCTGTTGCTGTTGCACATGGTAACAATTTCACTGTATACATTTCATTTTGTATGAATATGCGTATTTGAGAAGCATGCCAACATTTCCACTCAACTGTGTAAGCCTTGGCCCTTGCAGTGGGTGGCATTCTGCCCTAATTTATCTCACCCACTGTTTTTCAAAACATGAAGTGGCGTTGCACGATGAGGTAATGTCACAAAGTAGTCACTGTAGTCATTGCATTTTACACTGAGAGGAACTGTGACAAGCAGATGTTTTTCTTCCCTAGGATCCCAATAGTTTCCCAAGTGTGACATGGATCGACCTGGGAAACAATGTGGACATTTTCTCCCTGCCTCAGCCTTTCCTGGTCAGCCTAAGGAAGCGCTGTCCAAAGCAGGGCAACCTGCCCACCATCCTGGAGTTCGGCGAGAGTCAGGCCAGCGAGCCCCCTGAAAGGCTGAAAGTCATCGGTGAAGATGAGGAGACCGATGACACCAACAGGACTGAAAGCATGGGGGAGCTGCGGTCCGAGGTGGAGGAGGAACTGGACGGTGAGCTGGAGATAGAGGAGATGATGGAGGAGCTACTGGACTTCGATAGGGAGGTGCAAGGGAAGGAGGATGAAGACGAGAGCATGTGGACCGTCGAGGAGCAGAGGAAAGCCAAGAGGATGATGATACGTGAAGAAGAGTTAGACAGGAAAGAGAGGCCGGGCCGATTGGCAGTGATGGCGCAGGATGAGGATGACACACAGAGCCGCTCCTCCCCATTGTCTTGCTCCAGCCCGTCACAGCACTCCTCCGCAGCTGCCGAGCCAACGAGAGCAGAGGAGGATGATTTTGACAACGTGACTGACCAATCAGAGCATTTGACCTGATTGCTGTTCTTTTCTCATCTCTGCTGAAAATATTTCTCCTGCCGTGTCAAGGTACACTCGTGGCAGGAAGCAAGGGAAGACTTGCTCCCAGTTTGAACAAGTCAGATTTAACCAGATAAACCAAGGTGGCAAACTATTAGTTGACAAGTGTGCGGACAGGATTTGTCAGTTACAAATTACCTTGGCAGGCTAATGCATAAAACCACTCGGTAATTAATAAGCTATTTATTGCAACTCATCCTGTTTGGAGTTTGAGTCAGGACCTTCTCGTAACGTCATTGTACCTTCATGTGCCTGGAATATACCCCGTTAATGGATGTCTGTCGTGAGAGGTTAAAAAAATGTCAGTCAGGCTCTTTAAAAAACTGTTGAAAGGGCCACCCATCTGAAATCAACAGAAAACCAGATAGATGAGGAAGAGTAAGAGACTCAAATGTTAAAGTTAGTCTCAATAGGGGGGACGTTAGCAGATAAATGAATAGAAAGACGTAAAAAGCTGATTTGTTTACTGTCCTCTGCTGACAGTTTATATTGACTTGCGCTATGATCACATCGATGCATGCTATCGTCTGTAAACAAATTGATTTTTGCACCTATTTGACTTGATTTCAGTTCTTGAGTCAATTAACTCATTCACTCCCAATGTCTTTTCAGACTTGGTCTAGAATTGGCTGGTACTGAATGAGTTAATAGCTTACAAAAAACTAACACAAGTACACGTGGGCTGATGTTAGGTTTGTATGGTCATTTAGTAGTCTGCTTTGGAATACTAGTGACTGTGGACGTAAACAGGGATGAGATCCCATCTCGACTCTTAAATAGGAAAATAACACGGACAGTTGTTGTGCCGATTGTAATACTTCCCAATATTAATCATTCTAATACGAGCTGCTCCCCGCTCTGGTACAATTAAATTGAGACAGATAATAATAATAATAATAATACATTTTTTTGCTCATTTTCAAACATATATGTATGTTTATTTGTATTTGGTAGATTATTTCTATTGTAGCAAGACTGCTTGTCCATACATTTCCATTGAGCATTCTGTGCCCCATTTTAAGGAAAATGGATGGGATGACCAGCGCAACAGAGAATGTACATTGCAATGTAAAAGGTGCCAAGTTTTTACTCTCTGCTGATTTTAAGGAAAACAAACCAGCTTTCATACAGTATGAAACAGTGATTCTTAACCTTCTTAGAGGTACCGAACCCAACCAGTTAGTATGCACATTCACCGAAAGAACCCTTCAATCAGTGAAAAAGAAAGAAATATTTTTTTTACAAATTCAAGATATTAAAAAAAAAACATTTGTTAAAAACAGTAAAAAATCTATACAATTTCAAGAGATAAGTATACCTTTTTTTATTGTATGACGTACTATCACGACAGTCACTCGTTGACGACTATGCTAACAAAATTTCCCACAGCACTAATTGGGCAACCAATGTCATGTGATCAGCTGCAGCAAGTAATGGCCAAGCGGCGTGTCATAACTAATTCACATGTTGAGTTGGGTGTCTCTTACCCTACATAGCAGAGGCTCCGTCAAACCCCTGAGACCTATTCATCGAACCCCAGGGTTCGATCGAACCCAGGTTAAAAACCACTGGTGTGAATGATAGTGAAAAGAAGTAAGTAAGATATCCTTTATTGTCCCACACTGAGGAAATTTACACTACAAGTGTTGTTACAACAGAGGAATACATACCAAAAACACCTCCCTGAGCTTTTTACTCACATGTTTATGTTGTATGTCAGATGCACACATTTTAAATGGACAATCTCATCATCTGTTGGTTTCAGCTTTGTTCACAAGAATCAGTCGTGAGGTTGATCTACCGGGAAAATCAATGCTGCAAAAATGAACATGAGACGAAAACTGTTCATCTTGGCATTGTAACAATGTGAGGCTATATTTTAATTCCCGCTCATGCATGCGGACGACGACTATTGTCAGTAGCAGATGTTAATATGACACCAGCAAAGGTTCTCGATCTTAATTGACATCGTAAGGTCATGTTTAGAGAAATGAGAATCATGAATCCAACACAATAATAATAATAAATCATAGTTAGTCCATTTGAAATCTGAGGGGTAACCCATTATTTTAACCATTCAAGATATTTCATGTTTTGGAGTAAGTAGAGTACAGGAATATTCGCTGTAACATAGAGACACCTCAAAAATCCATCAAGTTCCATATACATTTAGATATACATATATATACATTTGTTGAAAGCTTTATGATACGGCGGATTGTGCGTTTCCTCTTTTTTGGTGGTTCTTAAGCAAATGGTGACAAATAAGTATTTCCATGCAATTCACTTTTCCATGGGGCTGGAAAAAAAGCCGTACAAGTGCAGTGCTGTACTTGAATCTAAGTGCAAAGATTCTTCCCTTTAACGTAAGCCTTGCAACCATTTTGTGCCCAAATGTTCTCACACTTAATCATCCCAGTGAGCCCTTTAAAACATAATTAGAAACATTTGTGACAATGTGCAAATATCCACGACTGGTCATTACATTGCAAATTTCAGAAGTCATACCAAACCATTCATTGCATGCATCCTGAATAAGTGACACGGGAGACGCTATGCTCAGGTTTATTATTGTTTGTGGAGATGTGGATGAGACAGTTGAGAAGTGTTCCCCATTTATGCTGCTGTTAATCAAATGTCAACCCCTTCTGTTTGCCAGCATGTCAGCCAGAAAACAGATAGGTTAAAATGAGAGGGCTGCACAAGTGTCCTGAGAAATTTGGGGCCCGGTGCCTTGTGCAAGGACTCCAGCAGTGCTCAGGAAGTGACATGGCCTCTCTGTAGCAAACGGTTCCTACTTGTTATTTTTTTTTAATGGGCCTAATCCACGAGTAAAATACTGCCACCCAAAATAATTTAAAGATTAGAATAGGGTTTTTATGTTTATCAGCACTTACATGTCAGTCTACTGTTGTAGCCACGAAAGTAATTGCTTGGTGATTCCCTCTCCCATGCTGCACTTGGTTCACTCATTTCACCAAAGTGGCTCAAGGCACAGCAATTAAAACCACATTCATCACCACGGGTAAAATGACTAGACTATTTGAAGTCGTGAAATGACTGATATTTTAATCAAATGTAGAGGATATATAAATGATTTAAGGAATGGGGAGGGGGGGGGCACAATGCACTTTAGGTGCACCTGCACAATCTAACGAGATCCTACGTGAGAGCTTTATTAAAAAATACAACCTCTTCAATAGTAATCTTGCTGACTTATGACTGACACTGTCATGAATGAACAATTTTTTAGGGTCTGGTTTTGAAGTGGTATGGACCTTGGTGTAGTCCTGAAAACGCATTTGATTGCATAAAAACCGAATAAATCGTGTAAAAGTACCATGCATTTCCTTTGCACTTATGTTCGTGTATTTTCACAGTCATCTATACACTTCTGCCCGATAATCCACAGAACATATACTGTTCTTCTTACCACTGCTCAGACTAAGCTTTGATTTTTGTGCTGCATTAGACGGTTTGTGGAAATGATGCTATGTACAGTACTATTATTAGTAGATTAAATAAAAAGTGGATCTTAACAATAAATAATATGAGAGTAAAACAGACAACGTATTGCCAGTCATTCACAAGGCATATCGCATTCACACCTTTGGACGATTTGGAGTCTTTAATTTTCCGGACATGCAGTTTTTGGAATGGACACAAGCACAATGAAAATATGAAATCTCCATACTCTCCCAACTTCATAAGAGATTTGGACCCAGAACGTCAGATCTGCTATGTTGACATGCTAAGCACTAGGTTATACACTGCGTATAGTCAATATTTATACACCACCACACACAAAAGTTCAACCATTAATCAACATTTCAGGGTTATGCCTTTTGGTTTTGTCTTGGTTGACATCTCGTGGTTAAATGTACAAACTGCACTGGGCGCTTAACGTGTCCCAGGAAAACGGTAAATTAACATTCTTTGTCTAAAGAAAATTAAATTAAATTAGTTGACCTTTTGAATGTTAACTAAAGATATATGATATACATATTTGGTAATAGTTTCATATTGTGGTCAGATGCAAACAACCATAAATAAATTATGTGCCATGAAAAAAAATGCTATAGGCTACATTTTCCTCTCTTGGACATAAAAGCCCTTTTTTTACATATAAACACAAGGAAAATGTTATGTTGTTCTTAGTTGCGATTTATTTAACGTTAGCTTGCCGGTTGCCACTGATGCGGCACATCGAAATGTCAACGTCACATCCGGTAAATGGGTCCTTTTTTATTTTCCCGTATCCGCCATTTCAGTTTTTGAACTTAGTTGTCATCGTCCGTTATAGTGTTTATGGAATTCTGACCCTTCACCTTGTGCTATTTCTAACAGTTGGACAAGACTGCTGTCGTTAAGGCACCCAAAATATTTTGGTTTTCGCGGCTGAGGTTTTGTGGCAGTGAATTGATGCGCAAACGGCCAGCTGCGGATTGTCGTCTGTTTACTAAACGTGCTCGAGGCGCTAAAGTTTTGTATGAGTTGAAGGCTTTGCGTGTGGATCGCGGGAGGGAGAGCAGCGAAGGCCCGACGTCACCTCGGCTCCGGAGTGCTTATCATGGCCGGAAATTTTGACGCGGAGGACCGCACCAGTTGGTACTGGGGTCGCCTAAGCAGGCAGGAGGCTGTGTCGCTTTTGCAGGGGCAGAGGCACGGTGTGTTTCTGGTGCGGGACTCCATCACCAGCCCGGGCGACTACGTGCTCTCGGTTTCGGAGAACTCCAAGGTCTCGCATTATATCATCAATAGCATTAGCAACAACCGACAATCCGGTCCAGGTAAGATAATATGGTGCCCCCCTCCCCGGTTTCTTATAATGAAGAAAGCACGCTTGCATGACTTGCAACAGTGGGGATACACATTCGTGTCGTTTCATCGTTTTCAATATAAGCTTAGCTAATATATTAATTCAAAACGTACATTTTTTTAATTAGGGGTGTCCAAACTTTTTTTTAAACCAGGGCTGCATGCAGAACAATTGAAAAAAACACAAGGGCCACTATAAATTCTTCACTTTTTATTCGCTTGTACACCCAAAAAGCTATTAATAAGTCAAGTTAAAGTTATATAAGTGCATAAACATGTTGCAAATGGCCCCCATGCTGTAGTTTGGACACCTTTGTGTCAGTCAAAAGAAACATACGAACATTTGATTCGGTTTTGAGTTAAATGCATGTGGACTCACTGTAATCTGTTGCCTCAAATGAGCCAATCACAGGCTACAATTCCACTGACTGGACTATGTTTTATTGTTTACTTTATAGAGTTGTATAGTAAAAACTGTACCATCTTTCCTATACTCCATTCCAGCAAGTTTGTCACATCCAAGGTTTCGAATTGGTGACCAGGAGTTTGACGCGCTCGCTGCTTTGCTAGAGTTCTACAAAATCCACTACTTGGACACAACCACCCTAATTGAACCCATCAACAAGTCCAAACACACGTCCTTTATCAGTGTCGGCCCAGGTGGTGCCCCTCCACCTCGCCTCGAGGATGAGTATGTCAGAGCGCTTTTTGATTTCCCTGGCAACGATGACGAGGATCTCCCATTTCGTAAGGGTGATATCCTCCGCGTTCTTGAGAAACCCGAAGAGCAGTGGTGGAACGCTCAGAACTCTGAAGGCCGAGCAGGGATGATCCCGGTGCCGTATGTGGAGAAGTACCGTCCAACGTCTCCAAATTCAGCAGTTGCTTCCAGTGCACCTGCTGGTTGTCCGCCAGGAGGCCTGGGGATGTTGGGGAACTCTGACGGATCTGCAGCCCACCCCGGAGCACCACTAATGGGAGATCCCAGCCAGTATGCGCAACCTACCCCACTCCCAAATCTCCAGAATGGACCTGTCTTTGCCAGGGCCATACAGAAGAGGGTGCCCAATGCGTATGACAAGACCGCCTTGGCTTTGGAGGTAACATGAATGTGCAATTATTTACATACTTTGTATACAGTGGACCCCCGCTATTCACAGGGGATAAGAACCAACAAAATCGCACATTTCCACAAATAAATGACGCTCCCCTAAAAGTCATTAGAATTGTGTAACCATATATATATATATATACCACAAACTATCATCCCAAAACTCTTTAATAGCATTATCGTATCCTTAAAAACACAGAATAGCAAATAGCTTAAAGGTACACACGTACAGTTCCTGTCAGCTGCAATTAGGGTCCTGCTCTCTGCAACCCTAAACAGGATACGTACTGTATGCTGTAAAATGGATGGATTGTATAGCCGTACGTACTGTATCCAACAGTTAATATGTTTGTTTAAATAAATGTTGATTCCGTTTCTTGTTCACGGAGAATGCATATGACGTCACAAAGAATGTGGGCCCAATTTATTGGTGATTATTGCCAACTTGTGTTAATTTTTAGTCTTCAGCATAGCTTGACCTCTTGTGTTACACTATGCTCTAATCTTGTCCAATAAGATATACCGGTAATACAGTGAAACATCTGATTTGTTAATTTTTAGAGAAAAAAATCCTCATGTCGGAAATAATACAAAAAATATATACAGGTTACGTTTAGGGCAATTTTGACATGCAGGTCACGAGCGCGAGTATGGACTAATTTGTGCACAGGCATAAGAATACATCACACCACACAAGATGACACCCAATTAGCACCGGGCACAGTGTTTTTCATTTGATAGTTTTATATTTATGGCCTACAATTTTTCTTATAACTTTTTTTAACCACTACAAAGAAAATGCAGTGCACTGATGGAGTTAAATTAGCTTCTCACTGAGCTGCACTGTCATGCATGTCATACTCTGGGCTCTGCGAAGTTGGAGCAGGACACGAAGACAGACACCAGCACCCAGCCATTATATTTCTTAATTGAATGTTTCGAAAGTATGTGTGCTTGATACCGTTTGTCTATATTGTTTACTTATTTTGACAGAGGTTCTAGTTTGCGTTGGGCTGTGGTGGCACTACAAGGAGCAACTTCATCATTTCTCCATAGCGTGGTAACATTGCTGTTTACCTACATCAAAGAAGCTACCTTTCCCCAGGCAGTTCTATACGTAAAATGCATCTCGTCCGTTTTATGTCACGGACCTGTCTTACTGCTGTTGCCCAACCTGAACGATATAGAATCTTATTTCAGCCAATTGTATGAAACATGGCCAAGATAGTCAGCTCAGGCATCAAACATCAAAAGCAGTACAGTATGTTTGATGTGAAAATTAGTTATGACACGCCCACAGCAGTGTAATGATCACATTACATCGCTTGTCCAATCAGTGCTGCGGGAAATATAGTTCGGTTGGTCACCAACGAGTGACTTTCGTGATAGTATGTCGTGTGATTTTTTTTCTTGTTGAATTATATTTCATACATGCTAAATATGTCGAGCAAAAGAAAAAAGCGGTCAGATGAATATTTACAACATGGATTTACATGCATCACGGAAGGTGATGGGAGTCGGTGTCCTATCTGCATGATTTGTCATGCCAAGTTGAGCAACTCAAAACTGAAGGAACACTTCTTGAATCATATTTTTATTTTTCACTAATGAAGGGTTCGGTGAATGCATATGAACTTGGTACCTCTAACAAGGTTAAGAACCACTGCTATAGTCATTTGCTGCAGTTTACCGAAGCCTCGTGTACAGTAGAATAACTTGTAGCTGAGCTCACTCCATTTTCCAAGGAGGTTGCCCAAAACTGGTGCTGTTGTACAAGCTAGTGGTACCGCTCCCTCTTTTGTTCACTTCTGTCTTCACCCTGGGCAAGTTTACTTGTTGTGCTTTTCCGCACTTGGTCAGAGAAGTGACTCAGCACGGGAGGCACAGGACGGGATTGTTAATGATTAGCTCACATTTCCTTGTCTTGGATACCTTTGGCTTCAGACGTTAGGTCTCCTAGCCACTATTTTTATGCAATTTGTGTGAATATTGTGCAGTTTCTAGTAATGCTCTGTTGAACCAAATAATGTATCTATTGTTGTGGTGGTTTGCAGCAATTTCATCTCCACTTGATGCATTTTGTGTCCTACTAGTAGTTGAGGCATTAATCCACCCGCGCCTTCAACACAAAAGTGTGCAAAGAGAGAGACACTGCAGGAATTGTTTGCACTCTGCCACGGTGATGCAGCATTAAAAAGCTGTGTTCACAAAATATTTTACAAAAGGTGATTTGAATAAGATTAACATCCAGGACAGTAAAACGGTCACACCCAGGTTGCAGAAGCAGTGTGCGCTGCAGGATATCCTCCTGGGGCAAGCAAGCACAGGAAACGCCTAACTTTAATTTCACTCTCACTTTGAGTGTGGGCTGCAATGCCGGACAAATTATTGAAATTACACACAAACATTTACTACATCAAAACAGAGACCTTGATCAGACTGTTATCAGGGATTGGAGTTTAAACTGTGTTTATACATACGTTTTGATGTTTTATACATTTTTATAAATGTAGTCATGCTCCTCAGTTTGTGCTTGATGCAGATAAAATGTCATGACTAATGGGTGCATGTATTGTGCAATTTTGTGCAGTCTTGATTTATTAATAATGTGCTCACTTAGCACAAAGCTGACATGTACAATTAAAACTTTAAAGGCTCGGGGTCTGCGGGTTTATCACTCACATTCCTTTCATGTCAGATTGGGCGGTAACAGCAGAAACTTGAAGAAAATGACTGTTGTAAGGTGATTTGACTTTGATTATGCTTTGAATTGCTGGTTTAGGACAGGGGTGGCCAACGACCCTGGGCTACATGTGGCCCTGATGACCATTTGATTTGGCCCCTCAGGGGATTATCAAACGAATAATCTCAAAGGAGCTGAACCCACAAAAGTTCGTATTGGTATCCAGGCAGTTCCCAGTTTACGACGGTTGGAGCGGCAACGTAGCCCAAATGTCTGGAGGAATGTACCATGGCTTATGACTAACCTGCGCTAATGCAGGAGTAGTCATTTATTTACTGTAGATATTTGTATGACAACCACTTCTCGACCATAAATACAAAATCAAATGGAAAAACGCGAATTGTATCCTATTCTGATGCCACTTTGTTTATTGCGCGCTGTATGTGGCCTTCAAACATCATGTCGGGATTGTTGGAAATGGATAAATATGCATGGCAGGCTGATTGAACACTCAAAAATTGTCCCTAGGTGTGAGTGTGAGTGCAAATGGTTGTTCGTCTCTGTGTGCCCTGCGATTGGCTGGCAACTGATTCAGGGTGTCCCCCGCCTACTGCCCGAAGACAGCTGGGATAGGCTCCAGCACCCCCCGCGACCCTAGTGAGGATTAAGCGGTTCAGAAATGGATGAACCTCTGTAATAATTCAAGTACTTTTTCCTGAGAAAGGCCCTCTGATGGCTATCCACCCGTTTTATTTCACCCAGTTCACACTTGTTACTTCCAGTTCAGTTCGTATTTCCTTGTCTTGTTGATGTTCACAATTTGTCTCCTTTTCCAGGTGGGCGACATGGTGAAAGTGACTAAAATAAATGTGAACGGCCAGTGGGAGGGTGAATGTAAAGGCAAACGTGGCCATTTTCCCTTCACGCACGTCAAACTGCTGGACCAGCACAACGCCGAGGATGAACTCAGCTGAGAGTGGACTGGCGGGTGCAAACTGGACATTAGTGTTAGACCCCGTTGCCTCCTTGCGGCTCCTGGTCACCACCTCACGCCTACCCTACCTGCACTAAGTAAAGTTTCTCACAATCACTATGAAAAACAACCAGCTGACCCCACTGCATATTTTAGACAGACCCTCACCACTACTTCCTCCTGAGACTGAGTCGTTGCAAAATGAAAGACGGTCTGGGAAGACTTGTTCAAGGATTTTGTAACATTTTATCCCCACCATAACCACACATAATTATCACCTCTCACTCCTCAGGACATTACTCACCACACAACTTGGCGACTCGGTTGAGTGTTCATGAAGGTGAACAGTTATGTGATAAAATAATGTGCATTGTTCAGCCCTGGCAGAGGTCTGCGCTTGCACCGACTGATTTTCTAATGACTATTAAATCTACAGTATTAAGGGAGCAGCATGAACACAGCACAGCTTGGTTTTCTTATTGGCAGGTTAGCCATTAATCATCACAGGAACCTTGTGAATCTTTCTGTCGAATACTCTGGCCGTGACTTACTGAGCTAACTTTAGCTGCCTGTTGTCGACATAGGCTCAGGTAAACTCGAGCCGAATTATCTAACAATCCGTCATTAATAGACGAGTCTGACAAAATGTAAGCCAAGTTAACAATGTGAAGGATTTTTTAAGTTTGGTTGCTGCTCAGTGAAAATCTGAGCAAAATCCAAAATATGTACCGGTAACTCAATTTACCCAGTCAACTTGAATTTTAGCACTGCAATGGACAGGCAACCAGTCTGGTGTGTACCCCACCTCTCGCCCAAAGTCAGCTTTGTTAGTACGTCTGTGACCTCAATGAGGAAGTCATTTGGAAAAAGCAGTGATCAAATTTTGACAATTTTCTAATTTGATTACTTCATGCTACCATGTCACAATACATTGATCCCCTTTTCCCAAATGAGTCCTGCTTACAGTTTCTGTGTATTTTTTTTAATATTGCTCAGCCACATGAAAGTCAATTGGTTAATGTTTGTCATGTTCTTAAGACCGCATTGTGTTGAGACTGAATCAGCTTCACCCATGATCCATTTTCCACCTCCCTTCAAGTCCACACCACACAATCTACCGGACTCTTGATGATCGATGAACTGGTGAACATGACAAAGATGAGATGAGCAACAACTGTTCTGTATTGTCAACCGGAAAATGACATGGTAAACTCTTGGAGGCATGTGCCACTACCACTACAATCTATCCTATCATGCCAAATAATTGCCAAAAACCTGTGTTGACAACCAGAATCCAGGATCAGTGTACTGTAAAGTGACTTGAGTCATGACCCTTTTTGGAAGAGAAATTAAAACACAACTCCTCTTAACTGTCATTCCCATCCACCCATCACCATTCTCCAAGTTGTTTTGTGCGAGAAAAACAAAATATATGATGGATTGTGTGATTTTCATGACATGCTAAACTCTCATGTATTTGTCTCAGTAGTCTGCACAACAGATTTTTGCTGTCCACCTTGTTAGTTCATACCAGGCCTTAGCAAAATTGAGTGTCAGAATTATGTCAAATCAGAGAAAGGAAATACTGTGTGTCCCTTATTTTTTAATTATAATTTTTTGCCATCTTGCACCAATTTTCTTATTGTAATCTTTTGATATATCCGCTTGTTTTTTCCCCCCTCTGTGACTACTTATCTAATGCTCATTCCTTACATTTTTTTCTTTAGTGACATAACCTTTTCATGTCTAGCCACCAACATTTGTCATATTAACATTTCATTTAAACTCCCTTTCTCAATTCTCCCCTCCCCCCTGTCTGACAATGACCTTGTTCACCCACGTTATATTAGCGAGGATTGAAGATGTCTGCCATGGCAGACGCAATATATGGAAGCTTCACATATCACAGTCCACATTCTGTCTCACACACACCAAGTCACTTTCTAGGGTCACACAAAACAATATTCACACAGGTTACTATCATGTACTTGTTCTTTAGACATTAAAGGAGATGACTGAACCGACAACACTTGATTGCTTTCACGCTAAGTTTGCAATGATACACTTCCTCATTCTCAAAAGAAAAAAATGTGACCATTCCCTGACCTCATTTCTAATATTGTATGTGATGTCCAATTGTGACATTCAAAACACATTTTTTTTTAAATACCAAAACTGATTATACTGGCTGATTTTCGACATGTGGTCTGGGTACTGCAAGGCAGCAGTTGCTTAGTTACTGAAATGAATCCAAAAAATTAAGTATTTCAAATACCGGTAATCATACAAAAAGCCAGTTTTCCTTTCATGCAAAGTAAAGGGTGGCAAAATGCCAGTGGGAATTGGTGATAGCGGTTGTGTAATTTGGTTATAACACTATATTCCTTTGAGACAATTGTAATTAACTTTTTTTTCTGTAGCATATGTGATGTGTTAATTAAAATTGTAAATAAAGTAAAATTCATGACAGATAAATCCCCCTCGTTTTTGCTAGATCAGTGACTCTCAGTATGCAACTAGTACACTAGTGGTGCATGGGCTCTTCTCGTGGTATGCGGAGACTCGCTGAATTAATTGTTCAAATTGCATATTGTTCCAGTCGATTAAATATTTTCTTTTTCCATCAGTACATTTGTGCACATAAAATTACTCTGCGTTATAGAAATACTGTACTTAATATGATTAAGTGAGTATAATGGTGTGATGTGAAAAACAATTGTAAATAGCACTGTGATTTATCCATTTTGTATTTATATTGCACTTAATTGAACGGTGTTTGTTTTTTCTTCTTTCTACCCACATTCTTGCTACTGGAGGCTGTAAATTTCCCCAGTGTGGGACAAATAAAGGATATCTTAATCTTAATTTGAACTACAGTATGTCCTCGTTTTTAACACTTAGGCCTTCTTTGTAACTGTATTTTAATAGTGATCACTATGGCGGTACTTTAACTAAGAAGCTTGAGAGTCACGGCCTTTACGGGGTCCTCGTTTGAGTTCCGTTCCTACAGCAGCAAGAATGTTCACGTAGTTGAAACACAAAGTAGTTTATGACCTATTCCAACGCAGCAGAAAATGAATGATCTCATCTTTATATGAGAAACACTTCTGTACTGGAAATACAAAACGAATGAAAAATATCATTAGGACGATAAGAGAGTGAACACTCTTGTGTCGAATGTTTGTTAATGTACGGTAGTCTTAAACTGCTGGCAAACTACCGGTAGTTCTTTGGGTGCTGCTCTTAAATTCAAAATGTCATATGTCTGGACCATCGTAACCAAGGACGACCCGCTGTACACTAGAATTGAAGTTAAAGTACAGTATAACAAAGCCGGCGCCGGGCAACTTTGGTTCTCGCATCATCTTTTGTCTGGGGAGAGAGAGCGGCTGTTAGGACAGAAGTTGCACGTGTTGGTGCGCAGTGGACAGGGATGGTGCGACACTGGGCTGGGAGGGCCTAAATATCTGTCAGAAGTCTGTAGCCTCTAAGCCTCCCTAGCATTGCAATTGAGATTCTAAAATATATTTACAAATGATTTTCTCAGCCCCCATATTTATCATTCGAGAACGCCCCACCTAAGCCCCTGGAAAGAAAAAAAATCCTGGAGCCCTCCCCACACGGTGTCTGCATTGTACTCAAATATTATTCTACTGTAAAATAATATATTGGATAACTTAGGCAATTCATGGGGTAAGATAGATACATGAAAAGTATGTATTGTAATGTAGGGAAATTACAGATCACTCTTGCAACAGAACGATAACTCTCAAGGAGTTTTGTAACCTGGTTAAATACAAAGGTCAACAAACTTAAAACGAAAAGGAAGTCCCGCCAGAAAATAACCAAAGATTCATGGGTGTCTCCAAGAGTAGTATCGCCACTAAATAAATGATCAGGGGCGGGGGGCTCTGCAGTTACATGAAATCCCCTTGGACATTGTCAGCGTGTGAGATAAACTCGCGTGGTTTCCCGGTTAGCATATTCCTAAAAATATATTTGGGGGAAGACACGCAACATAATTACACACCATCTCCGTTTAAAGTCAAAGGGTACGTATATCGACGTAACAGAGCAGACGAATCGGGTGCGCGTGCGATTGCCCGGATGAGACTGGCCGCCATTTTTACCCCATCCTCTCTGCTGCCGGTTGGGCGGAACACCGTTCGAATCGACCCAGTTGGTTTCTAGGAACCGCTGACAGACCAGCCAGGCAGGCATATTATCGTGCTCCCCCATCCCGACAAGCCCATTTGTCATTTTAGACGGATCAACACGAGCGGTTCTATTCGCAATGGCTGAGCGAGATGAATGCGTTTACCGGGCAAAACTCGCTGAGCAGGCCGAGCGATATGACGGTAAGCACACTTTGAGTGGGACATGCTCACCGCTGGCGCACCCCCCGCCCCGTCGCTAGATAACTAATGCTAACAGTGGAGCTTTGTTGGCCGTTTTTGCTACTATTACATGTTGCCGGCTACACGGCGAGAGGTAAGCTGCTGTGATTGGAACAAAATGCTCGCGCCTACTGCCGTTGGAAGGCTTTGCTCGCAATTGTCAAACGTGAAAGGGTAACATTAAATAAGTGGCGTCCAGTGGCTCGCGTTAGCGAAAGGGCTCCAACAAAATGGCGGATCAGTAGAGCGTGAGCTGTCAGGAGTTACCTCCCTGCGCCTCAGATCCCAACCGTCTTTCTTGTAAACGCACACAGTGGCGTTGTGAAACTGTTCTTTATCGCTCCCACAAGGGGATTTAGGTTTCGAAGCAAGTTAGTCTAGCGTGTGGTGAGTGGGAGAACAACTGTTGACTAGATGGGCTGCTCCTCTGCAGTTCTCATGGCCGAGCAGTTCAGTTCGATTGACGAAAATGACCCCCTCTTCCTCCCTTTTCTGATCTTGTGCACTCCCGTTAGGCCGTCATACCATTAGTGGTCTCGCAGTGGCTGTTTTTAGACGCCCGCCTGTGCGGCAGTTATAGGTTGCTTAGTAACGTTGAATGAATGTGCCATGACTCACTCACGGGATTTGGAGCTGTGCGAGCGATTGATTGATGGGCTACTGGACTACATGGAGACCTGCCTGGAATGTGGTTAACTTAATGCAGTTTTCTGCAACTGCTCTCAGGTTCATCTTTTTATACGTGAAACGGGTTCACAAATTCTGAACCGAGGGGTGTCGCCGCCATACTTTAGCGTAGCGTGGTCATTCAGTCAGGTAATGCAGGTTTTTTTGTCAGGTACATTGTGGATATTCTGAACCGTTTTGTAAGCCCATGCAGGTTGTCTGTCCTCTTGCTGCCATGTTTAGTGAGTCGGGGTCTCGTGAACAAAAAAGTAAAATACCAGTAATATGTTTGTGGGTAGTCGTGATATACCTTGCTTTATTGATTTTGTATTATTTTTTACGACAGTGAGGTTGCAATATTACAATACTGAATGTCTTTTACTTGTAAGGCCCGTAAATTGTTAAAATTCTTTGTTTTGGCTAGTGTATAATGTAATTTAAGTACATTATAGAGGTGCAAAGACTAATCGACAACTGTTTGATTGTCAAATTCATTGGTAATGCTTTTTATAATCGATTATTCATTTGGATGTTTTTTTTGTTTGTTTGTTTTTTTAGGTAACATTGTCCGAATCCTCGGGAGTTTCAGCTTCTCAACAGAAAATAATTGTCCAATTTCTCTCGTCCTCCATCAAATTACACAAATCATCTTTGTGTTGAATCAAAATAAAGCATTTTGCTTTTACTTTGGAAAACAATGATCAAGAATATGGCTCAATTTTCGGACATGTTACGGACCAAACTAGTAACTGGATCATAACTCTTTTCTGTGTGTGCATTTTCTTAACAGTCATTTTGCAATCATGTCCTGTTTTTGATTAAAGGGGTGGAAATTAAAACTTACTTTTATTTGATTAATCCGTTAATCAACAAACTCAATGGATTAATCGACTATAACAATCATTAGTTGCAACCCAACTTCAGTCTGATGCTAGAAGATATTTAGTTATGTTTATTTTGGCCCATCAGTAGGAGCAGTTAAATATGACTCCACTAACTTTTGGCTCACTTAGAATATAACTCTTGTACTTGAATCACATTTTTGGTTTGGATTGTTTGATAATACAGGCCTGAGGATTTCGGAAATTTACAGTAACCGTTTTTCGGTTCCGTAGGATTACCCAATGGGTAACCACGGTAACTAATTTTGGGTTCCGTAAGTGTTCATCACGGGTACCCATTTTCCTATTTTGACTGATATTCATAATCAAGAATTCTGATACTCAAAAATAGAATGTCTGAAGGGTAAATGTTTGAACACTATGCATTAACAATGAACATTACATCAGCAGCCGTGTACTCCAGGTTTATTAAAAAAATTAATGAATCAAAATATGTTGTACTCATATGGCATCATGAATACAGCATAAAACAAAATCAAGAGTATTTTTCCAGTCTCAAACTGCAAAGATTAACTTGCTGGTAATCGTTAATACAGGTAAGTATTGATGTGGCTTGACGTCCTCTTCCCAAGACGATGCATGTATAATGTAACCTACCGGTACTATCAATTTGATGAATCTACTTCACGTCATTGTTAGCATGTTAACATTAGCATTACTACACCTTGTGACGAATGTTTTATTCATAAAGTTACCATGCTACAACCATTAAAATTATAGAATAACCAAAACTGTTTCAGAATATTTTTCATAGGGATTAGCCTGTAGATCCAATGACCAATTTGCCTCAGAATCGTGCCTTCCGTCGTATCTCGCTCTCGTGTTCTGTGCATACATCACAGGTGAGTTTAGTGATACGCCCTTCGGACGATTCATACGAAAAATCAGACTGGCACTCCCATTTCTTAAATGTCGTAATTTGTAGACCTTTGGGTGATTTTCTTCGCCGCCATCTCAAACTTTCACCCGCGCAATTTCTCAGTTTGCGGACTAAAATAGCAACCCGCATGTGCACAGAACGTTATCTGTTCCCCCCCCCCCAAAAAAAAACCACTGAAAACAAAACGAAAGTAAATTAGAAGAAACACAACACACCACAAACAAACATACAGGCACAGTGAAATTGCATTGATCACATATAGGAGAGATTTGATCGCATACAGTCAACTCGTGTGCGGTGACTATTACGGGAAACGATTTTTCGGTACCGTCAAAATGATGCCATGGAAACAACACGCTACTAGTAACGATTGTTACCGTGAAATCCTCATGCCTATAATGTAAGCACAAGTGTTTTCAACCAGTAGTGTAATGTGTTATCGAGATCTGTTGCTCTCGTGGTCCCAAATTATTTTTTTCTTGTTTGTGAATTTGTATCATCACGCTTGTAACATTCAGACTTTGCTCTCATACTTTCTTTTTTTTCCTGCATAATTTTACAGTGTTTCTTTTCGGTATGGAAACAACAATCCTGCATTGTCCTGAATATAATGTAAAATTATGCATTTGTACTTTGAGCAGCAACATAATTGCATACATTTCTGTGGTAGCAAGAGCATCCATCCATTCATTATCTAATCCACTTATCCTCACGAGGTTCGCGGGCTGGAGCATCCCAGCTGTCTTCGGGCACCAGACAAGGTACACCCTGAACTGGTTTCCAGCCGATCGCAGGACACCCATAGACAAAACAACCGTTCGTGCTCACGGTCACGGTATCTATTTTGCCGAATTATTGACTCACATGATTGGAAACCTCTGTGTGCGGCTATAAAAAGAGTAATACACAATATTTTTTACTGTTGTATCTTGCTGCAAGGTGGCATCAATTTTGAATGTTGATCAAATAAAATTTGGCGTTTAGAGCAGATGGCAGACAGCTGGTGGCTCATGCATCAGAACATGGAAACGATGCACAGGGGATTCTCAAAAATTGAACCAATGTGTTGAAATGAGTGTTGCGTGTGTCTCGTCAACAGAGATGGTGGTGTTTATGAAGAATGTGGCGGGCATGGATGTGGAGCTCACAGTGGAGGAGAGGAACCTACTATCAGTGGCTTACAAGAATGTGATTGGCGCTAGGAGAGCTTCCTGGAGGATAATCAGCAGCATTGAACAGCGAGATGAGAGCAAGGGTGAAGAAGAGAAATTGAAGATGGTCCGGGAGTACAGGAAAACGGTAACACATTTCTCAGACAAAACGTAACGGCCCCTAAACATGTAATATAACTTCTCCCATTGTTGCGAATGTGCTTCACAATTCAAAGTGTCTTATGTACTGATGTGAGCTCACCACCTATCACTAATACACACTACGATCTGCTTCAGAACAGACTGCATCTGAGTCATAGCTGGCAACTTGTGCACTCGCTTGCCTTTATGAAAGGAAATAAGAGCTGGGCTATTACTCAGGGAGAGGCCTGAGTGTGTCACGGAGAAGGGAAGGGGAGGGGAGCTGTTCAATTGCAGTCAATAGTTTACTGGGTAATCCTGCTGAAACGGTTACACTTTAACCAATTAGACATCTACCGGTACATTTTTAGAATTGAACATTGGAGCTAAAAAAAACATGGGCGAGTTACCATTTATATTTGGTTGGCATTAACATTTGTCTGATTTTGTGTGCGTGTGTGTGTCAGGTTGAAGATGAGCTGAAGTCAATCTGTGGTGACATTCTGGAGGCGTTGGAAAGACACCTACTCCCCTCCGCTGTTGCTGGAGAGTCCAAAGTCTTCTAGAACAAAATGTGTGTGTGTGGTCTCACTGTTCGAAAGAAGAAAAAAGCGTTGATGGTCCCCAGCATCATTATACGTGTGACAACAAGAACACGACTTCATGACAAGCCACGTTTCTTTTTCTTTTTGTACAATTTCAGGAAGGGCGACTACCACCGGTACTTGGCAGAGTTTGCCACAGGCAATGGCAGAAAAGAAGCAGCCGAGCAGAGCCTGGTGGCCTACAAAACCGCTACTGATCTTGCCACGACAGAGCTGCCACCCACTCACCCCATTCGCCTTGGCCTCGCGCTCAACTTCTCCGTCTTCTACTATGAGATCCTCAACTCACCGGATCGTGCTTGCAGGTTCTTGTTGTGGCTGTCCAATATTTTAATACTGCCGTGTTAAGTCAACTCAACCTGTTGGTCTTTTCATTTAGCTGTATGAGCAACCAAGTCCGTTTTGACCAGAATGAGAAACTGCTTTGTATAAATTGAGTCGACCAAGTAACTGCTTTTCTGCTCAGGTTGGCAAAGGCTGCGTTTGATGACGCAATTGCAGAACTGGACACGCTGAGTGAAGATAGCTACAAAGACTCCACACTTATCATGCAGTTGTTACGCGACAACCTGACATTATGGACTTCAGATATGCAGGGAGAAGGTGAGATGCAAGTTGTCGCTTTGATTTGTCTCCCTCTTTTTCCACAAACTGATGTTGATACACTGAAAAACACGATGCCTGCTCGCTTGTTGGCACCTACTTATAGTTGCTGTCTTGTGAAAAACAATGGATTAAAATAATGGTGTACTCATATGGCAGCATACCACAAAATCAGAGCATTTTTTCCAGTCTCATACTGCAATGATTAACTTACTGGTAATCATTAATACATTATTAAGTATTAATGTGGCTTGACATCCTCTTCCCAAGACAATCCATGTGTAATCTACTATCAATTTGAAAAAATAATCTACCACACGTTATCGTTAGTTTTACCGACAGTTAACATTAGCATTACTACACCTTGTGACGAATGTTTTATTCCTAAAGTTACCATGCTACAACCAGTAAATTGTAGAATAACCAAGACTGTTTCATAATAATTTTCATAGCAATTAGCCTATAGATCTAATGACCAACTTCAATACTTGCCTTGGAATCGTGCCTCCTGTCGTATCTCGCTCTCGTGTTCTGTGCATACATCACAGGTGGGTTTAGTGATAGGCCTTCGGACGATTCATACGGCTGATTGACTGGCATTCCCATTTCTTAAATGTTGTAATTCGCAGACCTTTGTGTTTATTTTTATTTTTTTCGCTGCCATCTCAAACTGTCATCTGCGCGCTTTTCACAGTTTCCGGACTAAAATAGCAACCCGCATGCGCACATAACGTTATCTGTTCCGCCCCAACACTGAAAACAAAATGAAAGTAAATTCGAAGAAACACGCTCGCACGCCACACCACAAACACACACACAGGCACAGTAAAATCGCATTGATCGCACGGGAGAGATTCGGTCGCATACAGTCAACTCTTGTGGTGTGACTTTTCCGGAAAACAATTTTTCGGTACTGTGAAAATGACGCCACGGAAACGACACGCGACCGGTAACGATTGTTACCGTGAAATCCTCAGGCCTGATGTTTTTAACAGGACAGTGACATAATGAAAAGAGCGCATGTTTAACCATTGACATTAAAGTACTGTACTGTACCAAAAAGGAGCACCACTGAGCACTAAGTCAGACTTTGATCACTCACAGTTTTTGCCCAAAACATGAATACACTTAATTGGGACACAAGCATGTGTTGACAAATGGCCACTACTTTCTTTGCAATTGTAGTTTTCATTGACAAAGATTCCACAAATCAGCCGTAACTGGAGGAGACCCATACGTTTTCAGCCTCAACGTACTTTGATATTTTTTTTTCCGTTTGTTTGACTGTAAACGGTGAGTTTTGGAGGCAATGTAATATGCAATTGGAGCTTATGCTTGACTTGTTGACTGGTCGATGGAAGTAATTTGAGAACACAAACAGCCGAGAAGTTCTGCAGGCTACACTCAAATGCTGAACACATGCACAGAGTTTTCAGTGTTTGCGGCTGGTCAAATGGACAACCAAAATGGCTGCTTGTTTTGACAGCTGTTTGCGTCAATGTACAGGAAGTCCTCGGTTTGCGACAGAGTTCATTTCTGTTCCTGCGGCTCTGATGTAAACCTGGATTTGTATGGTCTGTCACTAACGTATGCTAACATAGTTAACATTGTTGTTGCGGTAAATAGTAGTACAATAACCACTTTAAGGCGATCAAAATGAAATATTGAACAATGGAAATCATCATGTGTGGCAGTACGCGAGCATGCACCGTTCTTTCTTCTGCCACATGAAAACATACTCTTGCACGGCTGCATCAACTAGTTCATTTCATGCCATTCAATATCCTCAGACAGTCGTAAACTCAGGGACCACCTCTAATCATACTCGATAGTAGGTCAGCTCGTAATAGTTATTTTATACTTCAAAGTTCTACACTAACTTTTACACTAGCAGCCCATGTGAGACGTACAGGATGTGGTTGTACCCTTTTTGGGGAGGTACAGCATGACCATATTTGCTGACATATAAGAGTCAGTTTCATCGGATGTAAAGATTGACAGTGAATCAATATATCTGCAAAACATTTTGCTGTAACAAACTTTGTTTGCAACAAGCGGTGACTGACAAATTTTCAAACATATTTCAAATAACTTAAAATTAAGATTAAAAATTTTGGAAAAGCGGGGAAACAACCTCACAATGCAGAGTTTGTGGGTTCGATTCCAGCTCCGGCCTCTCTGTTGCATGTTCTCCCCGGGCCTGCGTGGGTTTTCTCCGGGTACTCCAGTTTCCTCCCGCATTCCCAAAACATGCATGGCAGGCTGATTGAACACTCTAAATCAGGCATGTTTAGCTCCGGTCGTGGAGGGCCACTGTCGTGCCTGTTTTCCATCTCTCCGGGCTGCAACACACCTGATTCACATGATCAGCTCATCAGCCGGCTCTGAAGCGGCATTAGAACGATCCTGATTATTTTAATCAGGTGTGTTGCTCCTGGGAAAGCTGGAAAACGGGCAGCACAGTGGCCCTCGAGGACCGACTTTGGACACCCCTGCTCTAAATTTTCCCTCTAGGTGTGAGTGTGAGCGCGGATGGTTGTTCGTCTGTGTCATGCGATTGGCTGGCAACCGGTTCAGGGTGCCCCCGCCTACTGCCTGGGATAGGCTCCAGCAACCCCCGCGACCCTTGTGAGGATGAAGCGGATCAGAATGGATGGACAACATGATTTACAGTTGTGGGAGGAGCTGGCTGGCTGGCTGAGAGAGCGAGCGAGAGCCACAAATGCGGAAAGAAGCCTTTGTGCTTAGCGGTGCGTGGCTCTGTCAAGGCAAAATTGACAATTATAATAAGCAGATTTGACTTTAATAAGAAAAAGGAACAAGTGCAATCAACACAGCCATCTCTGCAGTGCCTCCCCGGTCCAATAATCATCTGCGGATTTGCCTCGTGGCGATCGATGCAACATATGTGTGTTGGTTGTGGTGTGAAAGTGCCACCCGTTTGCGTTTCTCACTGACACAACTTTGGTGTCTGATGTTGCAGGAGAAGAACAGACCACAGAAGCACTGCAGGATGTGGAGGACGAAGCACAGACTTAGAGAAGACTTGGTCACTATCAGCCAACAACTTGTGACCCCCAAAACTCAACCAACTGACGCCCCTTGACCTCCTTGATTTTCCTCCCTCTTGTCCCGCCCCCTTTCCCTCCCCGCTCTTGTCTTCAGCCTCTGCTACTCCAGGACCCAACAGGGCCCCAGAGGTTGATCAGTTTGTTTTTCCTCGTTTTTTTTTCCATGTTTTTTTTTTGTTTTGTTTTGTTTTACATTTTACATAAGCCCTTACACCTCTACCACTTCATTCAGTCAGGAAATTCAATGTTAGAGAGACAAAGAGAAGCCCCTGGGTTTTATTTTATTTTGTTCCTGGTACACGTTTTCTTTGTATGTTTCTTTTTGCTTTTCCTCAATATTTTTATCAGTTGCTGGATGTATTGAGAATCTTTCTTAATGTAATTACAGAAATTAACTTTTATTACTGAAAATGTTGACTATTAATTAATGGGAGCTATTTTATCTTTGTTTTTAGTGATTCAATGTTAACTTTTTCATGGGCACTTTGGAGAGCTGCAAGTGTCTTTGTTTTTTTATGTTTGTATTTCGGAGGACGTTGGCAACATTTGTGATATCCACGTGGGGCAAAGAAGTGCTATTACACGGCAGTCTTTTTTTCTCTTCTGTTTGATGTAGGTGTCTTTGGACTGTACTTTGTGCTCGATACTGTAACAGTGCACATACGCCTGAAGGTTGCATTATCACTTGCTGTTTGAATCATGGGTAGGGAAAAAAAGACAAGTCTCAGTTTGGCCCTACTTCATAGAGAGCCTAAAAACACAGTTGTTTGCGCTCGCAAGTATTCTTTTCTGGAGCTTTCCACAACTTTGTACTAAACTTCCATTTGGTTGAGTGCGTGTTTCACTGCAGGTTCTTTTGCTTCTCTTGTTTTGCTGCATCTTGTGTAACTTGGAGCTAATTTGTACTACTGGATATCTGACTGGAGCCACAGACAGGGAATCTGTATTGTTCTTACTGAAACACAGCATGGAATTAACATTAAACAATCTAAATTAAAAGAAGAAACATTCTGTCTTGTTTTTGTCATGGAATGCTATTTTGGAAAATGTTTTCTTTGTGTATGGGATGGTGGTACATCAGTCTTTCCCAAGTGAGTATTGGGGGTGGCGTGGCTCAGCCTCAGTGAGTGGCTGTCTCCCAACGAGGTTGTGGATTCCATCCTCAGTCCATGTGACCATGTCAAAGTCTCCGTGAGCAAGATATTGAACCCCCTTTGCGACTGATGCTGCATCATCAGGAGGCGAATGAGGAGTTGGTGCGAAGTACCGGTAATTTGAATGCCTTCTCGATGGAAAAGTGCTATACAGTGATACTTCGCGATTCACTTATTACGGATTCAGTGCATCGCAGATTTTTCCAAAGTACTGTATTCAGAAAAAAAGGCCAAATGACTCGGAGGTTTTGTACATGCCTGTACTGTATACTGTATGCAGCGGGCACTCCTTCAAGGCGCATGATTGGTTCCTGGTGCGACATCGACCAATGACAGCACCGAGTGGATTTATCCCGTGAGCTGATTGGCTGCGCATCTTCGCAGCCCCGCCCAGCACCTTTAGTGTCATCACGCTGGTGACTCTTCCGGTATACTGTCTCTTCTGTTGTTTCTACGTACGCATTGGAGAGAGAGAGTGAGAGAGGGCAGGTGTGGACCTGTCCGAAAGCAGCAGCACGTCTCTCTTTGCCTCCTTATCAATATCGATTAACTGTCTTATCATTAACACATCGGCTGCGCGGGGATAGCTGGCTGGTGGAGGCTAACGGTGGCTACAACTTCAGAGCGTCAAATGAGGACCGCCCTCTATGCGACTAGCGCAAGTCTCTTCGCTTCTCTCAGAAGACGATGCTAATGAATGTTAATTAGGGTATAAGGTTTTATAATTAAATATTTAAGTAAACATGTGTACTGCTATAGTCTCTGTCTCAAAAATGTAAAGTATAAATACTGTTTACATATTTAAAAAATGCTGGTACCCACAAACCCTTACACAAAAATTCATTGGGGGGGGCAACCCGACTTCGCGATTTTTCACTTGGCGGCAGGGTCTCGGTCCCCATTAACCACGATAAGTGAGAGATCACTGTATTGTATGAGTGAAAGTCAGTTTACAAGAATGTGTTCTATTGTATCTCCACTAGTCTAACCACGGTATTTTGATTAATATTGTGTTGGTGGAATCTGAATTGAGTAGCAAAGCCACCCGTTTTTATACATCAACGGGCAGACGTTTTGACACTTGCTGGCCACTAAATGATATCACAGTAGCTCAGCTCGGGTACTAACAATCATGGCTCTGCTTGTTAATGTCACATGACCAAACTCAGAAAACGGAACCCTCCCTTTTTGTGACAAAAAATATCTATAGTATCTGCCACAACTATCAATTTTCAGGTAGATTTGCACATTCTGCAAATCTGCCGGGTAAGCGATTTTAAACAATAGAAACCAAATCAATTACAACAACACAGAGGACTAGTATTTGATTTTTGTTTTTATCAGTATAAATAATGTGTTGGACATGATCGTGACTATATTGTGCAAGAGGCACTTGTGGCTGATCAATGCCTCGATAGGAAGGAGTGTTGGTTACAAGGTGGGTAGGTACAGTGGATTTAGAAAGACAACACACCCCTTTTCAAATTCAAGGGTTTTGTGCTGGTTTGTATTAAAATAACAACCAAGATAAGTGCTTTCAAAGCGTCCCACCATTAATGCGACCTCTAATGTGTACAAATCATTGAAGCAAGTTAAATCTTTTCGCGAGTGGAAGGAAAAATGGAAAATGTGATTGTACAAGTGCGCACACCCCTTTGAGGAGGCACGGCGATCCACAGCTTGTGGTCACATGAATCCTGAAGAGGGCAGCAAGGTTCACCTAATCTTGACTGGACAGTCACACTCGCACCATCCCCACGACTGCACAGTATACTGTATGCCAGCTGGTGGTGAGTGGGCCTTATGAGGCCATAACGTAAGCACCACAACTTTGATTTCAATTTCCCCTGTAAGGTGGCTTGAGGCTTGAAGTAATCTAATCGACATCCTCATTGACTTCCTGTGGAAATTCATGCGGCATGCTTCACAAGGGTCGTCAAGTGTCCGACTGAAGAAAGAAAATGTCAGTGAAATATTATGAACTTCCTCTGCTGCAGATACACTCAATATAAATAGCCACGGTTATTTTCGGTTGCCATTTGTGAGATTTTCTCCACCCAGTTCTGACTAGAGAGCTGAGTGTGCATGTGGCATCTGATTGCAATGACTCCGCTGCAAACCTACAGAACAGAATTCACTATTCTGCATTTTTTCGGTGTATTCTCGGTGTAAATGTATAAGATCATAAAACATATGGATGTATGAGACAAAGTTAACATAAAATGCAGTTATTTATTTAGGACGGAAAAAAAATCTTTGTGAAAAAGTACTCATTGGGCCACTGTCAGGTGTAAGAACTGAAAACGAGTGTTTTCAAAAACAAGCTATGACTTTAACACATCACTAGAGAAGTTTTGGTGCATTCTTCAATTCAGCATCACTGTAGTATTTTCGAGCATGAAGGCCGGTCTTTTTATGATTATGTCACAGCATTTCAATCAGACTATGCCACTCCAAAATCTTAATTACCGGTATGTATTGTTCTTGAATTGCTGGTATGTTTCCAAACACTGCAAAATGCCCATTTTCCATTTTACTGATTCTACCCCGAAACAACCTGTTTCCACCCGGAATGATCGCTTTTCCATTACACTTTTTGAAGGCGGGCCGATTACGCTGGAATTGTTCTCAGAACCTCTTCCAACCTAGCTCAAGAACAGAGGCTGAGGAGGGTCGTTAGGTCACTGTCATCTGATTGTCTGCCAGATGTCGTTGATATCTACTGTATTTCTTATTTGATAGGGTGAAATGGATAAGATGATAGATAAATAAATGAATAGCATTCTTACCTAGAACTTAAAAATAACAAAAATAAACAATCAAACAAAATAGTTCCCATTTACATGTTCTATTTAGACCACCACCAAAATGGTGGCGCCAGGTTGCCCACAAGAACCACTTTAACATTCAAAAACATTGCTCAGCAGTGACACATGTCCATTTTTTGTTGTTCCTATTCTATATATAAAAACTAAATAAAAGCTCCACTTGCAGAAAGTTGCATCAGATCTTTTTCTTTGTTGCTCTTCTTTCTAAATCACACTTGCATAAATAATACAACCATTTCATACTGATAATGCAAAAACAAAAAAAATTAAACAAGAAAAAGTAGCTTTTGACCAAATTAAAGCGTTAATGAAGAAAAGATTCCATCCAAAACAACATTGAAAAAATGATTCATCCCAAAATAATTTAGGGACATTTGTTACATAAGACATGTGTATCAAACTGATAAGCCTACACAATACAATACATGCACATTAATCAGTACCCAAGAAGTACAGTATTTCTCAGTTTCAAAAAGTTTGGTGACACCTGATTGACTTCTTCTGACATGATTATGATTTAGCTTTTCATTGACGTTTTTTAACGT